>NC_084551.2:33245000-33385000 GCF_033978685.3 Nerophis lumbriciformis | reverse complement strand
GAGACACATAGTTGTACAAACAAGTTCATGGAAAACTGCGGGAAGCCGTAATTTGAAAAAAAGCTGGAAAACGGTGAAAGTCAAAGCCGTAAAAGACGTTCTGACCTTACCAGCTTTCAGTTTTAACTCTCTTACAGATGACTTTATGGAAGATTGGCCGTTGTCGAACCTGTCTTTCAATGGCGTGAATGTTGGTTTTGAGAAGGGAAAACATTTTTAACGTTCCCGAGGACGACAAGAATAATTCAGAGGTTCATCAGGAAGACAGCGCCATCGTCGGAAGTACATAAACACACAAAACGGCGCCAGAGAGAAAGAAAATTAAGTGTGTGGAGTACAAAGGGCGAATGACCTGAGGATGTGCAACATAGGTTTCTTCTTCTATTATTTCCAGAAAAAAAGACAGCTTTGCGCATGCACAGATGGTTTATTTCGATTAAATGCTTGGTGCATGAATGCGCTCAGTATGATCAAATCAATTTATTTAGTGTCCATGTGAACCACACCTGGGCAAATTAAGGCCCGGGGGCCGCATGCGACCTGTTAGGATTTTCAATCTGGCCCGCCGGACATTCCCAAATATTTTTTTTACATCTTTAAGATGGAAACTGTAGCTGCCATTATGATGTGCAGTGATGTTTTCAAATGACCGTAAGTCTTGAACTATACAAAGTATTTCAATGGTTGGAATCTGCGCTTTTGCATGATGTACTAGTTACTGTGGTAATCTAATTAGTTACAGCAGCTCAGATGAGGCACCAAGCAGTGTGGGTGGGGAGTGTTTCCACAGAGTGTTTTTAGGGCAGTCAGCCTGAAATGCGGGTGTCAGGGACAGACGCGGAAGGAGATTTTTACAACAAAGTTCTAAAGCTTAGTGATATATCAGATTGTAGGTGGGGTTTTTTCATTTTTTCGCGTTCATATTTCGTTGTGTTTGTTGCATTTTTGTTGCGTTTCGCTTGATTGTAAAATATGTCAATTGAGAGGGGGTGTGACGTTCATATGTTGTCAATATTCAGTGTTTTATTGTTCATAGTTAATATTGTAAAACCCACATTCTTTATTTTCATGTACATTCTGGGTGTCTCATTCAGTAAAAAAAATTAAAATTCCATTCCGTTTTTTAAGGCGGTCTATCGTAACGTTTTTAGCTTTCAATCAGACGTTATTGTGAGGTTTTCTATTAGTGTTTCTAAAAATCAGATATACTGGCCCCCAGACACATTTTTATTCTCTAAATTTGGCCCCCCTGAGTCGAAATAATTGCCCAGGCCTGATAAACAGTAAATTTAAAATTCTGATTAACCGATTTATAGATCAGGTTGGATCTAGTTTGCCTAATGGGTGTTGTTTCTTCACATATCCTAATTCTGTGCTCTTGTTGTTGCTTGGCTGAGCTTAGTGCAGCCTGCAGAGACAGACAGGCTTGCTGCTCTTCCGTTAAGTGGATGATGACCCTCTTTCTCTTTAAGTTGACAGCCACCTGTTGCCCAGTCCTACTCAGCCGACAACCCGCAAGGCTAGCTGATTTATTTCTTCCATTCAAGGTGGTCACTGTTACTGCAACTTGTCCAGACATTTGAGCCTAATTTTATCTGACTGTAGGGTTTAGCCTGTAGCCCCATGAGTACAGTCTTACCAGGTGATTTTCCGCCTCCGCGCAAGGAGATCATTCTTTAATTCTCCAAAGAAAGACAAAAGGCACTAGTTTGCTTGAGGCTGTGCACTGGTCTTGTTGTACTACGTCCACTACGTCCCCCGGCACGTCCCTGCTGCCACTCAAATCGTCCAAAATGTCCCCAAAGAGCAGCCCACATTGTTGAGGCTTGTTTATTTTTTGTCTTTTAATAATAAGAATAGATGTTCAACACAAATGGTACTTTCACAGTGAAGTGTCTTAAACAAGACTACTGTGGCTCCTTTCAAATATGTTATTTATTTATGTCTGGAACCAATAGAATAGTATTAAACTTCACCAGTACAGTCAAAATGCGCATTTTAATGAAAATGAAGCTGTGATTTTTTTTTATAGACCTAACCCTACCAGCTGAGAAAAAGAACACTGTCAAAAATCAAACATGCATTTCAAGTTATTCATAAATATACGGCGATTCAGTATTTAGCTGTCTATAAATTGTCTCGGTTTGTGTGTGCGTGTCATAAACCAAAGTGAGTTAAAATCAAGATGTCCTTAATCACAGCCACTAACTCCCACATAGCTGTAATAAAGCAAAGTCGGTGTGGGAAAAACACCAGTTACTCGAGAAACTACTCTAATCATTTATGAAACATTATTTTATAAGATCCTCAATGAATGCAGTGGTTTGCTTAATTTGGCAAATTTAGCTGCTTTGTTTTTAAAATCTCGTCGGACACAACACAATCACAGATCTTTATCATTGTGCAATTTCATCAAATATGATATTTAGTACAGACAGACAACAAATTAATTTCATTAACATTCAAATTGTGCTCCATGGCTTCTATTACTACTGCAAGAGCCCCCATGTTGAAGAATAAATAAGTCTGGCAAACATGAAGGACTCTCCAGACTTGGAGGACGCTCTTTCAGTATATTTTTGGAGACAAAAGGCAGACAACAGACATGACACAAAACTATAGACATTTCAAATGTCAACTTTTTGGCTTTAAGAAACACTAAAATCAATAAAATACATTGTATTAGTCAGTAACAGTTTCATTTTTTGATCAAGCAGACTGAAAAAAATATGCAATCTTTCAATTCTGGGAAAAATGGAATCATGAATGAAACACTCCAACACACTACTAGTACTTTGTTGCACCACCTTTGGCTTTTATAACAGCTTGTAGTCTCTGAGGCAGGCATGGACTTAACGAGTAACAAACAAAACTCTTCATCAATCTTGCTCCAACTTTTTCTGATTGCTGTTGTCCGATCAGCTTTGCAGGTTAGAGCCTTGTCCTGGACCATTTTCTTCAATGTCCACCTCAGATTTGTATTTGGATTAATATCCAGAATATTTGGAGGCTATGACATTGACCTCATGTATCTTTCTTCTCGGAAAGTTTTTACAGTTTTTGCTCTACAACAAGATAAACTATTATTTTGAAAAATTATGTCATCATCGACAAACATTACCATTGAATAAGAGACATGTCCAAAATGTCTTGTGCATTTATTGAAAATGTAATGACAGCCATCTCCCCAGTGCCATTACCTGACATGCAGCTCCATATCATCAATGACTGTAGAAATGTGCATGTTTTCTTCAGGCTGTCGTCTTCATAAATCTCATTGGAAAGCCACCGGAAAATTCTACATCTTGCACAATACAGATTCCCGATTCTTCACTGAATATGACTTTCAGTCAGTCATCCTTTGCTTTTCCTTAGCCCGAGGAACGTTGTTTTTTATGTTTAGTTGTTAATGACCATTATTCATCTCAACCAACCTGGTGCAACAGCTCTCCAATGTGAGAATACCCATTTTGAACTGCAGAATAATAAACATGTTAAATCTAATGCAGGTGTTGGAAATAAAAATTTACAGGATGATTCAATTTTTTTTTCCTCAGAATTGAGCATTTGATTTCATTTAACATTTTTTCACATTGGAAACTGTTATTTTTAACTGTTCAACTGTTTTATTTTCCCTTCCAAGTTTTAGAAAGCTACTGCTCACAGTTTACAAACCCCTGACATAGTTGATCAACTAAAACACTGAGACACTGCTTTGGGCTTGTTTTAAAAAGGAGACATTCACTAGGTTTAAATGCTAATACACACATTTGTCTTCTGTTTGTTCGTGGGCTCATATAAATAAATCAATTGACTTCCAAAACACGTTTTTAAAAGTGTTATTAACTTTTTGTGTGTATTTTAAAGCAATCATGTGTAAACAAATGAATAAAAGTGGTCCTAAGCCTGCAATTTAGGAAATGAGCTACACTGTGTGTTAGCGTAGACCTCGTATTTGAGATGGGGTTTATATCTCTCTGCAGGGAGCCGGATCTTGAAAAGCCATTCCATGCCAAAAGACTGGCTCTTTGATATTTTTATTTTTCTGAATTAATTTCAGAGGTTACACATTTTTACGAATGAATTAATAAATTGTAGAAGTTATAAAATAAGATTTGGACTTTAATAATTAAAATGTTCAGAAATGTATACTCCATTTATGGGAAATATTGTAAAATATTAGAATTTAATCTGGGTTGGGTTCTGTTATGTAGATTTCCTGACCATCTAGGAGGAGCGAGAGAGGCTTTTGGTAAGACAGATTTTAGGGTACACTAGTGTCATAACAATTTACTGACAGTGTTCATTATTTCCACATTACGCATCGCTGTAAATGGTTTTTACTCACATGTGTAAAAAAACAATCCATTTCAAAGCCGAAATGTGTTGGCATTCTCCCTTTTTTAGCACAACTTTTTCTGTCAACGCGCTGATCCCAACCGAGGAGTGACAGCCGTAATCAGAGGCGGCACATTCTTGGTGGATTATCTGCCATGTCTTTTACAACCTTATAATCCGCGCTGAAGACATGATTCATTGTGACTCGCGCTTTTTTGTAGGCTGTAATTTAGTCAAATTGATAGTTTTGATCTGCATGTTGACAAGTGGAAACTGGTTGACAATGACACTAAAAATGGTTTTTTTTTTTCATTATTCCGCTACAAAACAAGTGAGCAGCTCATCGCAGCTGACAGCATCTTTGCATACTGTGAAGTGCGGCCTTTTTGATGCTGCTTAATGCTTTGTTTACGTGCCTGATTATATGTCACCAATTTAAGTTCTGAACCACTTTGGTGAGGACATTTTGTGTGACGTCAACAACGCCGCTTCAAAGGGTGCTGATGGTGAAGATTTGTTTTTCAGTTGGCTTGGGGATAATGTCAGCCAATCGACTCTTGTGCCGCCGTTTTCCACGCGCGCTGCCAGAGCTGTGCTAACCAAGCTTGCCGATCTTGTGGGCATGTAAAAAAGTAGCTCCAGCTGTGAAGATACCCATTATAAACTAGATCAGCTTTAATTGTCTGCAGTTTTTTTTTTTTTTTTCGATTGGCGCCAAGATCGCTAATTGGAACATAGTTGTAGCCATTTATTAGTCCAAGTCAAGAGTAATTATTGTTTTACATCCCCACACTGCTGTTTAGGGATGGGCGATATTGCCTATGGCGATATATAGTGCAGCCTCCTGCGATACCAGTATATATCACAATGTATTATTTAGTATGTAAATGAAAATAGAATTATTTCAAAACAGGTTGCAAAGGCTCTAATTTGGCTGCTGACGTACAGTATGTGGTAACAAATTGCGTCTTTTGCAGTTGTATTTTTTTGTTATTGTATCCGCTCGAGATGGTTTCCTGCTGACCCCACTATGGACTGGACTCTTACTATTATGTTGGATCCACTATGGACTGTACTCTCACAATATTATGTCAGACCCACTCGACATCCATTGCATTTGGTCTCCCCTAGAGGGGGGGGGGGATTACCCACATATGCGGTCCTCTCCAAGGTTTCTCATAGTCATTCACGTCGACGTCCCACTGGGGTGAGTTTTTCCTTGCCCTTATGTGGGCTCTGTACCGAGGATGTCGTTGTGGCTTGTGCAGCCTTTTGAGACACTTGTGATTTAGGGCTATATAAATAAACATTGATTGATTGATTATTAATCTATTTACTAATTTACTGTTAATATATCTTGTTCCTGTCTGTTGTACATGGTTCTAGCAATAAACACTTATTCTTCTATTTTTGTGATACTTTACATTAGTTTTTGTGGGATACTACCAATTTGGGTATCAGGTAGTTACAGGGCCACTATTAGTCATACCAGGGGTCGGGAACTTTTTTGGCTGAGAGAGCCATGAAAGCCAAATACTTTAAAATCTATTTCCGTGAGAGCGTGCATTTTTAAGTAAGAACAACATTTTTAGAGTACAATAAGTCTCTTATTCTTTTTAATAACATTGTTATTCTGAAGCTAACCAATAATAAATGAAATACTTCTTACCATTAATATGGCTTCTTGAACAGGTGCGGTAGAAAACGGATGGATGGATTAAAATTCATGACAATGTTTTATATTTTGAGCGTTATTTTTATCACTGTGATAACCAGAGGAATTATTAATTACTTATCGTGTTAAGCAATGTCAGCTAAGACTTATCTGAGATCCAGATGCAGTCATCAAAAGAGCCACATCTGGCTCGAGAGCAACGTTCCCTCTAAAGTGCGCGCCTGTGCAATTGCGCACTGCTCAAGCATCCTCTGCGTACGGCAAATCTATGCCACGCACAAAATCAAATAAAAAAATAAGCGCATAACAATTTTCGACACGACACTGACACGACAGAGAAAACAGTTTTCGTCAAATGTATATTTTTTGTTCAAATATTGTAACGTCTGTTGAGACGCTTTGAGGACATAAATTCCATCGATCACTTTACTGAGCAAAACTCTTTATTGTCGGCCATAAACACATCACCAAAACATTAGTAAAAAAATGATATCTAGCAAAAGTGGTCATTTTCTGCAGTACAAACCAGACCAAAAGCAACTTTGTTATATCAACAGCAGCCGCTCGCTCTTTCTCATTTGCGCCAACACATGCACTTATGGCACTTAGCCAGTGATGCGTTTACAGCCACACAAAAAGTCAGACAAATCCAACACCACACATAAAGTGTAATTCCAGGTCGTTACACTATGATTTACCAATCAAATGTGTGCTTATTCTAGTGTCATTTATTAGGAATCTTAATTTATAAATATTAATCATGAAATTCTGTTAGCATATTAAATAAATACTAATAAAAATATATTTTTTACAAACAGGAAGTTGCAGGAATGTATACATGATCCCCTGCTTACATCTCATTGTGCAATATGTGAATGTTTTAATGGGAACTAAATGTCTGAAAGGGGTAAAAATTATTTCCAAAGCAGGACCTCCACCCAGACAAACAATACAAGTACACAGTTCATGAAAAACAATATTTTTTGTTATTGTCATTGTAAGTGGGCCTAAACACTAGAAAATAACCTCATGGAAATGACTGCTGTCATTTGATTATAATAATAAGAGAATGTTGTCTTTCTATCTGTGTTGGCCCTGCGATGAGGTGGGGACTTGTCCAGGGTGTACCCCACCTTCTGCCCGAATGCAGCTGAGATAGGCTCCAGCACCCCCCGCCACCCGAGAGGGACAAGCGGTAGAAAATGGATGGATGGATGGAGATTTAACTTATTTAGTCAGGTTTGGGACAGGTGTGCTGCTGGTGTAGCCACAGTGTGCACGTCTGATGTTGCTCACATGGGTTCCACTGAATGCTCGGAGTTTTTGCGTTTGCTCACACATGAACAATTAGAGGGAACATTGCTCGAGAGCCATAGGTTCCCTACCCCTGAGTCATACCGATGCTAATACATCAAATTTCGAAGATCATTGAATTTTTGATCACAAAACACAGAATTGTAACAATATCATTTAAATATTTAGATGATTTCCTACCATTGTTCACATTGACGAGCTCCAGCTTGCAGTTAGCGGTTAGCATATATTTCTATGTTGTGTTATGTTAACTCATCCTCCAGTGATAATAGTTGTAAGAAACACTGATTTGCAGTGTTGGGACTAACGCGTTACAAAGTAACGGCGGTAACTAGTAATCTAACGCGTTATTTTTTATATTCAGTAACTCAGTTACCGTTACTACATGATGCGTTACTGCGTTATTTTACGTTACTTTTTATGTAGTATCGGCTAGAAACTGAGGATCTGAGTGTGTTTTATTGCAGCGAAGCAATGACATGCTTCTGATTCTTCCTCTGCGCTCTCTGTGTGTGTGTGTGTGTCTGGGTGAGGGGAGGGAGGGGAGGGGGGGTGCGCAATACAACGTAAACCGTTGGCCAACCAAAAAGTAACCACAGAACACTATACGACTATACGGTATAGTGTTCTGTGGTTACTTTTTGGTTGGCCAAGCGGACGTGACGACAGGCTGTCCTCACTCAGGTCCGCACGGACCTGGAGGGGGCGTGCCTTAAGTCCGGCTGGAAATCGGGAGAAATTTGGAGAATGGTTGTCCCGGGGAGAGGCACTGAAATTCGGGAGGGTTGGCAAGTATGAGATATTCTCACTTCTTTTCTTTTGTCGAGCACAAAGAAAATAACATTTGAGTTAAATGTAAGTTGTGTCTTGGATCAAAGATCCCGTCTACTGCCCAAAACAACAATTCAAATCTGCCTGGTTAGGCTCTGTGTATGTTACGTGTGCCTTCCTTAGGTGAAGCCAGGTTTACAGCTATGTTGTTGATTGATTGATTGAAACTTGTATTAGTAGATTGCACAGTACAGTACATATTCCGTACAATTGACCACTAAATGGTAACACCCCAATAAGTTTTTACACTTGTTTAAGTCGGGGTCCACTTAAATTGATTCATGATACAGATATATACTATCATATATATACTAACATCATAATACAGTCATCACACAAGATAATCATCAGAGTATATACATTTAATTATTTGCATTATTTACAATCTGGGGTGTGGGATATGGAGGGGGAGGGGGGAGGGGGGGTAGGTTTGGTTGGTATCAACACTTCTGTCATCAACAATCAGCATCAACAATTGCATCATCAGAGAAATGGACATTGAAACAGTGTAGGACTGACTTGGTAGGATATGTACAGCAAGTAGTGGACACAGAGAGAGATCAGAAAGTATAAGAAAAAGTGTCTACTTTTGATTATTTACAATCCGAAGAGGTATCATGTGGAAGAGAGGGTGTTAGTTTAGGGTTGTAGTTGCCTGGAGGTGTTCTTTTAGTGCGGTTTTGAAGGAGGATAGAGATGCCCTGTATTTTACACCTGTTGGGAGTGCATTCCATATTGAAGTGGCATAGAAAGAGAATGAGTTAAGACCTTTGTTAGTTTGGAATCTGGGTTTAACGTGGTTAGTGTTAGTGTTAGTTTTATTATGCTGTTTGTTACTTATGTATGTTATGTTGCAGCTATTTAAAATAGTTTTGTCAATTTGTTCTGGCCTGAAATAAATTGGCCCTTTGAAACATATCTTTGTCTTTGTGTGTTGTATGTAGACCACATTGCTTAGCAGAGTTCAGTGATGCAAATGCATGTCAAGTTGATCAACAGATTGTATTATTCTCCAGTGCAATAACAGTACTGAAATGAAGGCTAAAAGGGCAATAATGGGAGCTTTAAAAAAAAAAAAAGTAGAAGAAGTAACTAAATAGTTACTTTTCACAGTAACGCATTACTTTTTGGTGTAAGTAACTGAGTTAGTAACTGAGTTACTTTTGAAATAAAGTAACTAGTAACTGTAACTAGTTACTGGTTTTCAGTAACTAACCCAACACTGCTGATTTGCGGCCATGGAAGCGAGAATTGCTGACTTTAAAGTGTCTTTGCACTGTAGAAGGGACGTTAGTAGTCAGCCAGAATGCTACAGTGTGTTAAGGACGCGTTGGTTCACTGGTCGCTGTCAAAATTTGCGGTACACAGTTAGATGTGTCATTAACGTGATACAACGATAGTAATTGGCCTCAGTCTGGACCCCCTCTCCAGGGGCCCAGGCTTAGACCCTGTTTACCTGTATCTCACCTTTTTTGTAAGGGGCGCCGGAAGTTGGCAGACCCGTCAGCGATCCTGTTCTGTCTCCCTGTAATGTTTGTCTGATCTTGAATGGGATTGTGCTGAAAATTTTAATATCCCCTCAGGGATTAATATTAATAGTATTTCTGATTCTGGTAATAAAAACTCTATTGTCGGCCAAATGTACATCATTTATATTGTCTATATCGTACAACCCTGCTGCTGTTCATGCATCCGTGGTGAGTTTAAAAGTAAGTTTGACATTGCATAACTTTAACTTTTTGCATCCATCTTCAGGCATGCTCATCAAATGACTTGCAATGTTTCTGTGACCAGAGCACGCAAGCGCACAGCGTAGTTCAAGACACACGTATCACATGGCACCTGTGGGACTCGGTGGAAGATGAAATGGTCTAGACTCACATCTCTTCGACTTCCCTCTAAGAGACCCCAAAATGGGATTACAGTCACACTGGGAGGCCAACCCAAACAGCTTAGTGCCAAAGAGGAGAAATGTGAGGCAGCCAGCGTCTCAGAGCGACGGGAGAGTGAAACATGTCTTGATCCTCAAATCAGCAGAGGGATCGCTTGTATCACTCACCTCACACTTTTTCCTCCAACTGTTATTATATTTTTTCTGTTTGGCCACTAGCCCAACAGCCCCGTGCTGTGAGATAACACCATAGCCTTGGTGTGGGCTTCATTTTCAAGCTGCAGTACAGGAAAAAAAATGTTCCCTGTTGTCCCACTGTCCTTGAAAACAAAACATTTTATCTTTTTAATAGGGCTCATTTTTAGGCTTTCCCCCCGCCCATGTACAGTACTGCACAAGGCCAGGACATCTCCAACGGTGATTTGTCTGAGGACAATCACATGCTCATGTTCTCACACACTCATACAAAGGCATGCACGCATTAAGAAGCCATCTGGTTCCAGTTGAAAGGGCCCTCAGCACTCGGCGCTGCTCCTCACCCGTCCAAATAGAAGAGAGCTGTCTACATTTTCCTTTGAGAGGGTTTTCAGTTCTCCCTCCGGTTTACTGAACCGGAGGCAGACTGACCCATTGAAAGTTGAGCATCGAGCCAAGTCCGGGTAAATTGTGATTATGTTTTGCATTTAGATCAAAGTGTCAGCCATGTAGATCATCATAGCATTTAGACAACTTCACTTGTCAATAATATAAACAACAAAGATACAAGAGCGACACAACCATCATTTAATTCCTTTCTATCATAATCCACAAAAAAAGCATAAACATGTAGTATACCATATCATCCCAGTCTGAACCGATTCACCAGTGGCTGACATTTGATTCCCTGATATACAGCATATGTAATCAAAAATGTATTAAAGACGATACAATTATGTTGATCATAAATTTGTTTGAATTTGAACGATTCTGGTTCTGATTCCTCGTTTCGATTCCGGTTCCCAGCGATTCTCGATTTTGATTCTTAAATAAGCATGGTCATCCTAAAATTTTCCAAATGTGTTGTTCAGCGCATAGTCTGCGACTATTTTTTCCGGTCGGGCATCGAAACGAGGAAGAATCCTGCAGAATCGAAATGTTTGTCCCGGTTCCCATCGATGCTTGACGCTCAACCTAAGTCATAAAATAAACAATGCTTGTAATCGTTTATGTAAAAATTATATTTGTAAAACTACTTTATTTTATAAAGGGAATTGATGGAAGGAAGAAACCCCTCCAATTCATCTTCTTCTTCTTGAATTCCATTATAACAACTACAGTGGAAAAGCCAAAATATGCTGTTCTTTTAACTGCACTTCTTGGTGGAAACGATACTTTATAAGCTCACCCTTTTTCTTAAGTTGTATGAATGACATGAAATTAGGTCTGTCTTTGACTAAAGATTTTCATAGTCAAATCTGTTTTGTTAGATTTTGCCCATATTTTAAAAACATGTTGCATGTGTGCTACATGTATGCTAGCAAGAGAACTGCTAATGGGGATCCCTGCAAATAAACAGATTTCATTTGAAAAAATGTTCTGCCTTGAAAACATGGCAGCAATTGGAAAGTTTAGTAAGGTCCAAGGAACGGCCCCGCTATGGTAGGCTTTAGGTCCCACGGCGCACAGAAGAAGACAATCACACTTGATATCTAGAGCAGGGGTATCCAAACATTTTGACTCGAGGGCCGCATTGGGCTAAAAAAATTTGGCCAAGGGCCGAAATCCGACTGCGGGTAAAGTAACAATATATAAATAGCCTAGCCCTATACATATATATGTTTACATATATATATATAAGATACATGTATGTATGTATGTGTGTATATATATATATATATATATATACATATATATATATATATATATATATATATATATATATATATACCGTATTTTTCGGACTATAAGTCGCAGTTTTTTTCATAGTTTGGCCAGGCGTGCGACTTATACTCAGGAACGACTTATGTGTGAAATTATCAACACATTCCCGTAAAATATCAAATATTATTTATCTCATTCACGTAAGAGATTAGACGTATAAGATTTCATCGGATTTAGCGATTAGGAGTGACAGATTGTTTGGTAAATGTATAGCATGTTCTATATGTTATAGCTATTTGAATGACTCTTACCATAATATGTTGCGTTAACATACCAGGCACGTTCTCAGTTGGTTATTTATGCCTCATATAACGTGCACTTATTCAGCCAGTTGTTCACTATTCTTTATTTATTTTAAATTGCCTATTGTCTATTCTTGGTGTTGGGTTTTATCAAATACATTTTCCACAAAAATGCGACTTATACTCCAGTGCAACTTATGTATGTTTTTTCCTTCTTTATTATGCATTTTCGGCCGGTGCGACTTATACTCCAGAGCAACTTATAGTCCGAAAAATACGATATATATATATATATATATATATATATATATATATATATATATATATATATATATATATATATATATATATACACACATACACACACAATGTATATACAATACAGTTCTGAAGTATGTGTACTAATATAAATATGTGTAATATAATTAAATAAGCATGTAAATAAATTTGATATCAAAATCACTTCACTAATTTTTGTTTTTTTAATATTTTCATACAACTTTGTATGCTGTCTCAGAGTGATCCGATTACAAATATGGTTGTTCATCTAACCCAGCTAACAATTTCGGTCCCCTAAACTTTGCAGTAACGTTAGCCTTTTGGGCAATTAATGTTACCTGAAGGGTGCATTTGTGGGCTGCATTTTGGTTCCATACTGCTGCAAACGGCAAGCATTTTTTTCCGTTCCCAAAGCGTTACCTACTACGTTTGTTGAATATTACCGAATGGTCTCGATGGCAATGCTTTAACTCTGCATATTAATTTCATACCAAATTGAAGAGGGTTCACCAAACATGTCAGAAAACAGCAGACACTACAATAAAGCCATATTTTTGAGGGCAATTGCCGATACGCTGTTATACGTATGCGCGCGCACATACACACACATAGACACGCATCCCCAAATACACACATTACGACACTTTTTTGCCACACAGCAGAGTGTTGACTGTGAAGTAACAACAATCGTTTGTACCAAAATAACAGTTTGCATTGATTAAAACAAGTTGATACTGGCATGGTCCACTTCACACCTAAAGTCGACACATTTGGCTCTAGTGAGAGCTCTGATTCACTAACATGTGCCAAACATGGGGAAGTGTGGAGAGACTTTTGCACATATTACACATTATGCACTCTAATGAATTTATATATTTGTAATTTTAAACTATATATACATTTCAAAGAGCAAGATGCGTGTAATGTGTTGACTTAATTTGTTGGTTATAGTTAATTCACACCATGACTGGAGAAAGTTGTTTGGATTGGGTCATATATATTGATGCTGTACTATACTCGAACACAATTTTGTGGTCGATTCCATCAACCTCCACATAGGGGCTGCGAAAACTTCCCAATTCAAACTGTCTTGCAAACAGGTAAATTTAGGCCAAGCTTGTTAAACTTTTGACTTCTCGCTGGCTGCTCTGAAGACTTTAGCGAGCCGTACTTGGCCCGCGGGCCGTAATCTGGACACCCCTGATCGAGAGGGAATAAACGTAACAAGGTTACCGTAGATCAGGGGTCGCCATCACGTCGATTCCGATCAACCCGTTGATCTTTGGGACATTACTGGTCGATACCGAAAATATTAGGAAAATGTAATGTATTATAACATCGGAATGAGAGACGGAATTTTGCACTTTACCCAATGTCTGACTGCCCCAGAAACCTGAAACCAATCCTACTCTCAAACAGCAAAACACTCTGCATCCCCCTTTTCCCATCGTGCTGCAATATGTTTTAAATAGCCATCAAACTGCCTACTGTTAACCAAGGCTGCCTATCACACACGTCGCTAACCAAAACGAGGCTAAACCTTAATCATGACGCAAGTGAAGCGGCTCCACGAATGTCGCCAGTGTAAACGACGGGACTATTCTGTGTTAAAATGGACAGGTGTGTAACCTCAGCAGCCGCAGGTTTTAAGCAACTCACTGCTCAATGGAAAAAACATCAGGCTGGTTTGTTTTGCTAAAACCAACGTGCATTTGAATTCCCCAGAATGTAGTTTATTGTATTTTAATTTCAGGGTTTGTGGTATTTTAGAGGGAAGGCTTGAGTGCTTTTGCAAGCAGCCGTTGTCTGCCCACTCTCTACATCCTTCATGGCGCGGGAATAAAAAAGTGTTTATATCAAAAAAAAAGTATAACTGACCATTCAAAGTTGGGATTTTGGCACACAATACATAACAATTATTGTTTAATCTAAGTAGGGATGTCCGATAATGGCTTTTTGCCGATATCCGATATTCCGATATTGTCCAACTCTTTAATTACCGATACCGATATCAACCGATACCGATATCAACCGATATATACAGTCGTGGAATTAACACATTATTATGCTTAATTTGGACAACCAGGTATGGTGAAGATAAGGTACTTTAAAAATAAATAAATAAATAAATAAGATAAATAAATTAAAAACATTTTCTTGAATAAAAAAGAAAGTAAAACAATATAAAAACAGTTACATAGAAACTAGTAATTAATGAAAATTAGTCAAATTAACTGTTAAAGGTTAGTACTATTAGTGGACCAGCAGCACGCACAATCATGTGTGCTTACGGACTGTATCCCTTGCAGACTGTATTGATATATACTGATATATAATGTAGGAACCAGAATATTAATAACAGAAAGAAACAACCCTTTTGTGTGAATGAGTGTAAATGGGGGAGGAAGGTTTTTTGGGTTGGTGCACTAATTGTAAGTGTATCTTGTGTTTTTTTATGTTGATCTAATAAAAAAAAAACAAAAAAAAAACGATACCGATACCGATAATAAAAAAAACGATACCGATAATTTCCGATATTACATTTTAACGCATTTATCGGCCGATATTTTCGGACATCTCTAAAGCTAAGTTATTTTTTTAATAAGTTATTTGGTACATAATGGTGTACCATACTTAGGGATTTACTAAGATACCAAATAAGAAGTGCTAAATAACGTGTGAAATCACTAAAATTGTGTGTACTGTTAGTGGGTATGATGTGGGTAATATACTAAGACTGCGTGCGCAATTCATGATTGCAAAATCGGTGTAGACCACCTTATTCACAAACTCACAACGACATGCACGATCTAAACCCACATCCAAAAAAGGAAAAACTCAAATGACCGCAACTGGGGAAAAAGAAGAAACCTTGAGAAGGGATCGCAGCCGTAGGGGACCCTCTTCCAGGGTGATTGACTGAAATGGATGTCGAGTGGGTATAATTATTGAATTGTTAGATAATGTGGGAGTCGTGTCCATCGGGAGGCCAAAGATAGTCATTTGGGGATCTTCTTGCGGGCTGAGCAAGGTAAGCTACCCAGACTGTTTTTCAGCTGTGCATGGAAGTGATCCACCTTGGGTCACAACTCAAGTCAGCAAGCACCTCATCCAGATTGGTACCTCTCCAGAAATTATCCGTGTCCACCTGGTATCCTCTAAAAACGCTCTGGGAGGCCGCACGATCAGTGTCTTTGGCACAACAATGGCCCTGCGATGAGGTGGCGACTTGTCCAGGGTGTACCCCGCCTTCCGACCGATTGTAGCTGAGATAGGCTCCAGCGCCCCCCGCGACCCCAAAGGGAATAAGCAGTAGGAAAATGGATGGATAGATGGATGGTGTGTTCTTATGATCCCGATGCGAGAAAATGCATATTGCAAGAAGTTTTTTTTCTATAAGATATCTATTAATATATCTCCTTTATAAAAAAGTGAACGCCATTAAAAAAAAACGTTTTGTTTTCTGCTGTCTCCAATTCAACCCTTAAATCATTCATCAGTTTGAAGATGGAGTTGTTGGAGAGACGGTAGGCCTAAAAACACAGTGCCAGTTTGCAAACGATGCAAAACATCCATCCATTTTCTACTGCTTGTCCCTTTCTGGGTCGCGGGGGGTGCTGAAGCCTATCTCAACTGCATTCGGGCGGAAGGCGGGTTACACCCTGGACAAGTCGCCACCTCATCACAGGGCCACACAGATAAACAGACAACATTCACACTCACATTCACACGCTAGGGACCATTTAGTGTTGCCAATCAACCTATCCCCAGGTGCATATCTTTGGAGGTGGGAGGAAGCTGGAGTACCCGGTGGGAACTCACGCAGTCACGGGGAGAACATGCAAACTCCACACGGAAAGATCCCGAGCCCGGGATTAAACTCAGGACCTTCTTATTGCAACGGCCGCAAAATAGTTTTAGGCTTATTAAGTTACATTGCGACGCGCTTAATGATTACATTTGCATCTTTTTATCTTACTGTTATGGGTTTTCTGATAATTACCATATATTCTGCATATACTGTACATGAAGACAGACTTCCCAAATGAATTGCGCTCGCTGTTTTGCTCATTTAAGAGATCCTCTGCAATTCTCTGCGCAAAAGTAGATTAGTAAATCAGTTTAGCGTGTGCTATCAAGTTTGCATGTGTTTGAATACACGCAAACCTTTAGTAGATCAGGTCCTAAGTGTAATAACCCACCATAATAAGCATAATTGTCAATACTGTAGAAGTACAGTTCAATGTGATTAAAAACTGCAATGGCACAGACTAAGCTTAAACTCAGCCATACCGTGCTTGGGAACACTTCACACCTAAAGTCGACACATTTGGCTATAGTGAGGGCTCACATTCAAATTCAATACACTCCCCCTTTTCTGGCAATTTACTTACTGCGTTTAAAATCAACGATCCAAGTTAGATTGGAAACATTTCACAAAGTCAGTGCATTTACAGAAATACAATGGTATCGAAGTGATGGGACAAAGCAGGCATTGTCACTGTGAGCGCAGACCAGTGGGGGCCAGGAGATGAAGGGAGAATCACACCTAAGTCCAGCATGGTACGAATTGACTAATGCAAGTACGCCCTTACATTATGTGTGCAAGTGTATCATATAGGGACCTACTCTATTTCTGAGCTGTTCCGTAACAGGGAAGTACATGTATGGTACATTTACTCCATGATGATATGCCAGAGTAAAACTGTATAAAAGATTTACTAGCCTTCATGCTTGAGAAAGATTCACATCAGGAGTTATGACCGAGTCTACAGTATAAACAAAGTATTTAAGTACCAGTACATACCAGTAAAATCTCTGACTGCTTGTCAAGTACCCAACTGGCCTTCATCCAAATGTGTCACTGAAGTCCATTCCACATCCTTTCCGCTTTGATGATGGTCCCTTTCGAAGGTAACGTCACTTTCCCTCCTCTGCATCGATCAACACAATAACCTTCAAAAGAACAAAAACATATTTTGTGTTTGTCGTAACACGACTGTCACTCATCCGGCCTGACACGAATCAGGCTTGTTATTCCTCTTCTCGCTTTGGATCAAGTGGTATTGCCACAGCTGGCTCGCGTTGAATCATTTACATTTCTGTTTGGCTTTCAAGAGGATTTATTGGATTTTTGTCACATTTACGCGCTGAGATTGATTCAATCTTCAGCCTGACATCAGCTGGAAAAACTGTCACGCACTGTTCAGGTTTAGAGAAATGGGACAACAACTTGCACAGCATGTCACACGTCCGCATTAGATGTCTTAAAACCCAAGATTGCCCCCAAAGACCCATGAACTGGAAATACCCAGTTTCCTTAAGACCTTCCACACTGTTTGCTGAGAAGGGAATTTTTGAAGAAGGATATTTATCTTTTTCATATGTAATGCAGTGGGCTGGAATCTGCCCTCCACACATAGCCTCTGAATGAGAGTCGAGCAGCACCAACCAAGAGTCGAAAGCCCAGGCTATCAACCCAATGTCCAGCACATGTCTTAAGGTTCAGGGAGTGAGGTTTACTTAACATACAATACACAAAGATAACTGGGCGCAATTTTCCCCACTTCCTTACAAAGGACAACAAAAGCCTGGTCGTATTGTCATGATACAAGGTGTTCTGAGGTGTGTTAAGAGTGAATTTATTTAGACAATTATCTCAAACGGGTCGAAGCCGATCAAAACTATTCATGTCTTTTAGAAGGCTGACGACTCCTAATTCACCTGAGTCTCAACATACTTCAAATGAACGGCTTCAACACAATACCTCATGAAAAATGTCCCCAGGATTTTTTTGTCTCATTTTCATTAATTCAGGATTTCAGAAAAAGTCCTCAGACCACCATCATTCCCTCTTCTTGTATGTCCTCTTCCGTATTGCGTACTGTGTATTCTATTTTTTATATATACACAGTTAATGTTGGATATAGAGAACATTCAAACCCTTTATTCATTGAATCGAAAATACTGAAAGTCCACGACATAGTGAATTTGCAAACAGCTAAAATTATAAACAAAGCAAACTACAATCTGCTACTCAAGAATATACAACAAAAGAGGAGAAATATAATCTTAGAGGAAAAATGTAATTTAAAACATTTGTACGCACATACAATACTGAAGACCTTCAGTTTATCAGTATGTGGGATTAAATTATGGAATGGATTAAGCAAATAAATCAAACAATGTACTAATATGATCCACTTCAAGAAACTCTTCAAACTTAAAGTGTTTACAAAGTACAAAGAAGAAGAACCATGATAAACATTCTGAATTTATTTCATCCATCCATTTATTTTCTAGATAATCTTACTCATCTCACCATATGAAATATAACTTACTTCACTGATTATTATTTATGTATTTATTTCTTTTTATTGTTATTACTTATGGAGTATATTGTGAATAAATTGAGAACAGGAAGTCGAACACAAGTTTTAGCAACTGCTATGTAAAGGAAAAGGGGTAGGATTAAATAAGCTCTGCTTTTTCCTACTCCTTTTCTAACATGTTGAATAGAGAAACTGGAAATTGGGATATATCATGTTGTATGCATGCATGTTCGAAATAAACTCAAACTCAGTTAATTAGGACATCACTGATTTTTTTCACACTGTAAATGATTTGTGCTGCCCACTATGGGTTGTGTTCAAAATGCTTTTGGAAGTCATCCCTCTATACATGTCAGTCCCCTAAATGTGTTTAGTACATTTTGTAGCTAAACACCCGAAAGTTACAATGGTTGTTTTATACAAAGCATTGAGTTTTGTGAGACATTTTGAAGAAATCAGACATAGAGTATGGGGTCAAATTTTGGTTGTTTTTGATCGATTAATAACCCTGCAACCATGTGGTGTATTTGTCAGAAAGATAATGGCATAGGCAGGGGAGGCAGCACAGTAGGGTTTTGACTAATATTTATCAGTAGAATGGTTGCGCTATGGTATGTGCTAATAACGTGTGCTCCCTTTTGTGTCGTTTCCTGGTGACATCACACAGTTGCTAAACCTATTTTTATTCTATAACGTTGACATAGTTTAACTGCCTCTTTCTCCTGAAGTATTTGACGAACCAGTATCCTGCAGTACCAGAATTATTAGTTAGTGCATTGGGTGTATGTCTCACTTTATCAGCTGCGAGAAAGAGCTATAGCTGTTATTTTTAGAGCTGATGTAAGCTTCAAGTGCAAGCCAGGAGTGGGATAAATAATATTTATATTGCAGAGCCTACAATGAAACATAATATCCTTTTCAGTGTTATTCGCACAGCGTCTTGCCAGTGCTGTCGTTCTTTTCCCATCATAAAGAACATGCAGTGGCTACGGTTTCTGGAGAATAAAATATAAAAACCCTTAGGTGGTACTGCTACTTCATACATTGTGCCCCTGTGGGTTTTTTGTATTCTCCACAGACCTCCAAAATCATGGTTGCATTTGAATTTCATTTATAGCCTAATAAAGTGTCCTGACAAAATTGGTACTTAAGTTTTGTGAAAACGTACTTCAAAGTGTCCAACAAGGAACATACTGTAACCTCCTTGGTAGAGGTATTACGTTAACGCGAGAGTTAATGTGATATGAAACTACTGTAATAAATAACTTAAGCAAAACCCTCATGGAAACGACTATCAGTAACTTCTGAGAGTCTGTAAGTAGGCTCTGTTGATTGCAGTTCGACGTGAAGTTGCAGCTATAAAAATGACACTGGAGGATGGTTGGCTAAAGCTCAAATAATGAACTCAAGCACCAACCCAATGGACACTTGTTGTCCACCCATGGATCTGAAAAGCACCACTTGGAGTGGCTTCAGTGGGACAAGATGGAAGATGCTTTGTTTCATGCTTCAAAGCAAATGAAAAGAGCCGTAGAAAGATGGAATGAGAGGAGGCTGCATGCTTTGTGGCAACATCGGCTAAAAGAACACTTAATCTGTTCAGCAATGCTGGGCAAGCAGCAAGTGCAGGTTAGAAAAATGTAAGAGCATGAAGAGGAGTCATGCAAAGCTTTGAAAAGGCTAGCAAAGCAGGAACCAGTAGCATTTGTAACTTAGAAATGTAATTAAGTTCAATACTGTGACATCTGACTGTCTTATTTACTAAAGCATTGTTACACATGAAGCACTAGAACAGTGGTTCTTAACCTTGTTGGAGGCACCGAACCCCACCAGTTTCATATGCGCATTCACCGAACCCTTCTTTAGTGAAAAATAATATGTTTTTTTTTTTTTTTCAAATTCAAGACAAAGTTATGTTTTTGGTAACACTTTAGTATGGGGAACATATTCTAAGTAACAAAGACTTAATTTAGAGTTATTTGGACACTCGGGGAACATATTCTAAGTAACAAAGACTTAATTTAGAGTTATTTGGTTAGGGTCAGGGTTAGGGGGTTAGGGTTATAATAAGGCCATGCCGAATAAGGCATTAATAAGTACTTAATAATGACTAGTAAAGAGCCAATATGTTACTAATTTGCATGTTAATAAGCAACCAATTAATGGTGAATATGTTCCCCATACTAAAGTGTTACTATGTTTTTTTACTGGTGCATAAAATGAACCGTGCATGAACATCACCTTGTTCAAACAACAAAACCAACACAGTGCATAAACTCACAACAAATTACATACCTGCAAACCAGTCAGCTTTTGCCGTATCCGTAAAAAGCCAATAGGGAGAAGTTTGTATTTACACGATGAGTCGGGTGTGTTTTGACCTCCGCCAAACCCCTGAGGCCGACTCACCGAACCCCTAGGGTTCGATCGAATCCAGGTTAAGAACCACTGCACTAAAATGTTTAGCTGAGACCTTTTGTAAACAAGCCTGAATTTAAGCCTTTAATCTCTTTGTTTGGAAAAGTGAAAAATGTTTAAATATCTCCTAGTGTCGGCATGTCTACCGTATTTTCCGGAGTATAAGTGGCACCGGAGTATAAGTCGCACCTGCCGAAAATGCATAATAAAGAAGGAAAAAAACATATATAAGGCCAAACTATGAAAAAAACTGTGACTTATAGTCCGAAAAATACGGTACATCCAATAGCCGCTCTCCTCTTTCTGCTCTGTGATGAAAGCCTTTTGTGTGAGGCGGCTTCGACACAAAGCTGAGAGAGCCCACATGAGGTTTCACTTCCATTTGGCTGTTTGCACACATGGATACAAATACAAGAGAGAGGGAAGCGTACACAAATATCTGTTCAATTTGAGGCGCACTTTCAGCATAAATCCATTAAACTTACTGCAACTGCCCAAAAATAGTGTTTTGGTGCTTTATTGTTTTTGCATCATTCAACACCAACACCATACAATTGTATACACATGTGGAGCTAAACCGAGGACTTAAGAACTTCGTCCACCCAAATTCATGAGCAAGCACTTGGCAAAAACGTATCCCTTGATTGAATTCATAACTCTTGCAAATCTTATTTCTTAATGTCGATTCAAAGGGACTGTTTGCAACGGTTACGCGGCTGCCTAGAGGGCGCCAACTTTTGAACGTGCTGCAAACCTTGTATCCCAACCTCATACGCCCCATGAAAGACACATTATTTTTATTATAATTTGTTATTATTATTATTATTATTACATTATCTTAGTTTGTTGTCAATGTTTGTTATCTAATATTAACTAATTGGCAACGTTTTTTTATTAACGTTTGCTATCTTCAAGTATGTACGTTTGTTCGAAATAACCGAGGGTAGCAGCCATGAATGCCAGTCATCTTTTTTGGACCAAACAACATTTTTATATTTAATTAACAATTGTGACAAATATTGAATGCTTTTTAGCAATAATGTTGACATATGCTAGCCCAGGGGCGTCACTAGCTTTTAAGGACAGGGGGGGGGGGGCTTAGCCCCCAGGAGATGCACAGGATGCGAGTGAACGTTACGCGCAAGCACAAAACTTCACAAACGGCAAACACAGACTTAGAAATTATTCATTGTTATTATTATTATTTAAAAAAAATGCACGGGACGAAATGAAATGCTCCCCGGGACAATGGCTTTTAACCATTTTTTTCTTTTCGATGTATTTATTCATTTTACATTTTATATTAAATGTCTTGGTTTTTCCTCCCTCTGAAAATCCTATGAAATGTTTAACAAGCCATCCTATAATAATACAACAGCTATTAATGTAACAATACAATAAAACAAATATATTTAATTATGTTTTTTTCATTATTTTGACAATAGGCTAATGTATATTACTTTATATAGATTCTACAAGAAACACTAAACTTAAAAACTAAATTATTTACAATTGCACACACAAGGTTTTGAGCAGCTTCACTCATTGTAAAGGAAGATAATGTGCTTCGTACACCTGCAGGACCGCAAGCAAGGTCGCAGAGAAAATGCGGACTGGAATTTGAGTGATGTGGGCATTTTCTATATGAACAAGTGGAATGGATTGGATACCGACGCACTAAAGGGGCTCTCTACCTTACGCTACGAAGTGAGGGGAAACTGAGTGAATAATAACAGGTTATATGATTATTATTTAAACTCATATTCAGGCCACTTTATAATGAATATGTATTTGTAAAAAATAAAATAAAAATAAAATAACACCAAATTATTTAGGGGGGCTTAAGAATATTTTAGGGGGGCTTGAGCCCCCTAAAATAGGCCTAACAACGCCAATGTGCTAGCCATTGGAGGTGTTTTTAACATTTGCTTGAAAAATGTTATTTTTAGCTGGTGATGTAAACTAGCTTTAAATTTAAATTCCATTAGATTAGGTAATTTGGAGGGTACTTTTAGGTTCATACAACCGAAAAATTTATGATTTTTTTATTTCATTTGTTTTTCAATAACATTTCAATTTCACATTATGATGAACAAAGCGACTTCCGTGGATGTAATATACAGACATGCACACACACTCACCCCCCATCTCACGATTTTGCCGCTTTATCCCGCCTGACCCCCCTTTCCCTCTCCCAATGTGGTATCCCAGACCACGGAGCTGTGCCGTGTGTCGGCTGCGGCCGGCTGCTTGCCCTGGAACAACCCCCCCAAACCACTTGCAAGACCTGAGAATTTGTATGTCCTAATGTGTGCTTTTATGTGCTTATGTTTGCTGAGGTTTTTTCTTAGTCCCACACTGCAGCCTTTTACAGGAACATAGTTAGGGATAACTTGTGATTTAATGAATTTGCTATCAATGTTTGAAGTGTTCCTTGTAACCTTAACCTCAAGAAGCACAGGTTTACACACAGTCATTTCCATACGTTTTGATGCAACAAGTGCACATTTCTTGCTTTCTCAGTGTGTCATCATGAACCATGTATATCAGAAAGACATTGCCGCCAACTTTCCATTTGCGAGGCTCTGTTTAGTGGACTGAAGGAGGGAACAGCAGCAGCTGTGCTGGAATAGTGTCCTGCATGGAAAAAGCATCTGTGTTGTCTGGTCTTAATTATACCTTTAGCTCAAGTTAGAATGGCTTCTATTTGCTCGAGTCAGCAATGATCATGTGCTTTAATATCAAACCTTCAGCGAAATCTTTTTGTAAAGATATGCAATTATACTACATTGACCCAAATATAATACTATCCCCCTTTCCAAGACCCTTTTTTCATGAAATAATGTATTATGTTTACAGCACCTACTAAATCCCATTTAGTTGTATTTCTTAGCTGCTGGACAGTTGTTTGATGACTCTGCTTCATTGATCGGCATTATCTTCAAAACTGGCCTCATAACATAACTTTTGAGACCCGTTTTCAAAGGGGTCTCTGACCCGCTTAGGGAAGAACCTGTCGGTTTTATAGATCTCTAAACAGCGAATACTATATTACAGTGCTGCCTCGGTTTTTGTTAGTTATCTGTTCCATAATGTCAGACGAAAACCATAGCCTTTTTTCCCAGAGTAAACAACGTTAATATGATTTGAAGAGTGCGGCGTCTGAAACCCAAGGTACCACTGTAAAAGTCTTTAAGTGGTCGGCGCGGTTATTTGTTTTAATAAAGTGATTATTGATTGACCTCCTCAATCAAGGTCATCCTTTCAACATCAAGGCAAAACCTACATTATCTTTACACAGAATCCGGACTAGTTGCATTGTTGCTGTTACAATTATTATATCACGTTTGACTGTGTTAACGTGTAATTTTGCACGAAAAGGGTTTAATAATGAATAAATACGTAAAACTGTTTAAGATTACTGCTGCTGTTAGTGGTATCTCTGGCAGTGACGTGCGGTGAGGTTCATGGCTGGTGAGGCACTGACTTCATCACAGTCAGATTTACAAACATATGAACCCTAAAGAGTATCTTATTCACCATTTGATTGGCAGCAGTTAACGGGCACTCAGCATCAAGGGTTGGAATTGGGGGTTAAATCACCAAAAATTATTCCCGGGCGCGGCGCTGCTGCTGCCCACTGCTGCCCACTGCTCCCCTCACCTCCCAGGGGGTGATCAAGGGATGGGTCAAATGCAGAGAACAAATGTCATTACACCTAGTGTGTGTGTGTGACAATCATTGGTACTTTAACTTAACTTTAACTTTACACATACAAACTGTAGCACACAAAAAAGCATATTTAATTAAAAAAAACGTTATTATGGTCTTACCTTTATGTAATATATTGAGTTGGAGGCAATAACCACGCGAGGTGATGAAGTACGTCTCTTTACTGTAGACTTCAGAACAGACTCAACACACTTGACGTCAGGTGCGCAACACCACGTAAATCGTTGGCCAACCAAAAAGTAACCACAGTACGCTATAGCCAACATTCACCAGGAGATGGCAACAGACAAACATAGCTCACTCCATTACATTCCTCCCCTTTTAGAAATGTAGAAGTAAGTTACTCAAAAGAAATAAACAACCCAACCAAAAAATGCAGCAGCTCAATAAGAAGCCAAAAAGTGCAAAAACAATAATGTTCGTGTTGGAGGAGTTGTGATTGAATGAAATATGAAATCCGTGCTGCAGTCTGCAGGTGTACCTAATGTTGTGTCCCTGCAGTCGTTCACGCTCCTCCGGCGCGAGCATTGTTGTTTTTGCACTTTTTGGCTTCTTGTTAAGTGACTTTTTTGGGGTGGATTCGGTCTTGCACGTGGAGGGTTTGGGTGTGGGCTTTGGTTGGTGTGGCGCTCCCGTCGGGGGGTGCAGTCTGCGGCGGAGGTGCAATAACCGGCACCAGGAGGCGGGATTACGCGAGCCTCAGCCAGTGCGTCTTCGCAGCAGTTTTATGATTGCTCAGCACAAGAAATACGTTACACACATACAGTTGTTGACAAAATACACTGTACATTATATACCTCAGCTAACTAAACTATGGAAATGTATAATATAATTCATATAGCAATACGGTCTCACTGCACAGCAGGCCAGCAGTTAGCCGAGTCCGCAATCCATGTTGAGGCACAATTGAGTGACGTGCCTCAACTGGCTGCTGTTCACCGCACCGTCTCTTCTCAGTATTTGAACGGCAAATGTGAAAATTCAGCGATTTTGAATAAAAATAATCTAAAACTGGTGAAGTTAAATGGAAAATAACTTTATAGTATAATCACTGGATACATTTAACAATTTAATTTTTTTTTTTTCTTTTTACATTTTTTTTCTTTCCATGATGGCAGGTGAGGCCCCGCTTCACCTACCTCTAGTGACTGCACGTCACTGATCTCTGGCACCCTTAAAAAGAATGATTAGTGCAATACATCCTATTATTACTACTTGGACCTACACTGTATTTGCCATCCAAAGGTGTGTTTGTATGAGATGGATGTGGGTAACGCCAATGTTAGATTGGTCTGTTTATCTGTAGAAGGTCGCCATGCAGGATTGTTAAATGTTGATTTTCAAATGATGCAACGGGCTGGATCAAATATCTCCCCGGGACGAATTTGGCCTACGGGCCGGCAATTTGATACCTGTGGTCTAAATTATAGTCTTAAATCCGGCTCAACACGATATATAATTGGCACAACTGACAATCTACCATAGATTAAAAAAAAATACATGATCGGTTCTTCATAAGAAGTCATTTTCACATACCAACATTACTATCCCCAAGTCTCCTAAAATATTTCAAACATTACATTTCTGGTGCTAAATTCATCTAAGAATGATCAGTTTGTGGTTCAAATTTTGGTGTGAAGCACAGACATCTGTGCTTGTCCTAGATATATTTTAAGGACACATTTAAGCTTCACAATGTGCTGTCATTTTATTCCATAACAATGTTCACAGAATTTAACTGTCACTTCACGCCAGTTCCTCGCCAGCTTTTATGTCTCTCAGCATTTGACAGCTTGGAGACGAGGTCAAACGGGGTTAACCCTGGCTAAACTTGTGAGCCACCTGGAGACCCCCGCTGATCAGTTCATGGTTATCCCACACCCCCCTACATGTAGGTTGCATACATAAGGGTCACTGGGGTCGTTTTTTTTTCTTCCTCCTGCTTTCTTCCCACCTCGGTCTTTCAATCCCGCTGGCTGGTAGGGTTGTGTCCCCGGCCACGTATCCTCTAAATAGATGAATGGAGCGGCTTGGCACAGGTCGCTACGTGATCTCTGCAAGGGGGGCTGGTTTTAAAGCACTTTTTAGTCCGAGCTGACACTGGAGGGAAACTGCTGCTGCCCCTGAGGTCAGACAGCAGGAGTTGACAGAAGGACTAGAGGAGCACCTCCTGTCACCGTTGAGTGATTTATGGACAAGTGACACAATCCCCACTCCTGTACGGGGCAATGAAAACTGGAGCCATCACATCCTGTCTGCCCCCCCTGCCACTTGATGTTGAATTGAGGAAATATTTTAGTAACCCTAGTGTGGGTTCTACGTTTCAAGACGTAAACTGAATCGCTTTGAAAAGTTCTTAGTGAAAGCTGAGCCTCTCGTTTCCTTATGTGGAAAGTTCTTGAATGGGAGATTTTCTTTTCATTCTGTGTCTGCAACCTGTCTCATATTTCATCTTTTACGGCCTGATTTTATATGAATTTGCCACCCCAATATTTTTGCAGCAAACCACATTTTTTGCATGCATCCTGTTTCTTAAAATGGGAAAAGATGGTTTTTCGAGGCAGAGTGAAACACGTCGAGGAATGTTCCCCCTTCAGATGTCATGTGGTGCGTGACTGTGCACACGGCCAGGCCACGCTGGCCCGCTCCCGTTGCAGACACACGCCGGAATTCTCATTTGACTGAATAGAGAATATCATAGGCACATGTCTGCATGCAGCAGGTAATAAGGGAGGAGTTATCCTATGAGGATGTTGCACATCTACACAATGTTTTTGGATGGAATCCATGCTTTTCTGCATGGATTGCATCCTGTTTGGTTTTCACGTGTAAACTAATCACTTGAATGTGCATCTTTGGCAAACCGAACACTCAAAGCATGTAGGGGGAAAGAAACCGCTCATGACTCAAGCTACATCTTCTGCATTTGCTCCCTGAGTTTTAAAATTTATTTTGGAATACTTTGATCGGTATGAACCTTGTCGAACTCTCAGATATTCAGTTGCTAATCTTTTAACGATCCCGATAGTCAGAAGCAAAACTCACAGAGTTCTGTTTCCAACACTAGGGCCAGTCTGTGAAACAGTCTGCTGGAGGATCTGAGGTCGACAGCAAATGTTCATGTTTGTAGAAGTAAACTTCCAACATACAGTACTTTTTGAGCAGATTTGCTAAATTATGATACTGGATTTAATCTCCATGTCATGGAAATTTGATTAAGAGAATCTGTCTGTCTGTCTACAGATGTGGTTAAAGGTTGTCTGTCTGTCTGCCCGTCCCATCATCTATCTGCAGTTATAACTGTCAATAGTACAGTGCTTTGCTTCAGGTCTGCAGGAGATGTCTTGAGCTGTTTTTGGTCTGTTCCCCATCAGGAAGGCTGCCTCAGCAGGGCCTCAGCCTGCCTGCGAGTGGAAATCTTTGGCTGGTGTTATCTTTGGAAAGTGTCGAGTCCACAGAAACCCGGGAGCAGGGAGTCCAGTGTCAGCTAAGACATCACCAGGGCTCACTATTGCATTGAAGGAGAGAGAAAGCAGTATTTGTTATATTCTGAGAAAAGACTAGATGAAGGGACATAGGAGATCTTTGACTGACCCAGTCCAAGATCGGGACATGCTTGTGACAGAATCCTGCTTGGTGGTTTTTGTGGGATGTGAAGTCAGTGCTGCATATGTGAAGTGGGCTATATTGCTCCTCAAGTCCCGCAGTGAGGAGGGCCTCATTCACTTAATGCAGGAATCCATTTCATTCTATCCATTGACATTGTGCTTAGTTATTACCCCCAAAGAGCCAGCAGGGGCTTGGACGCTCTCCTATACGTGTTGCATGTTGCCAAATGGCATGACAAATTAGCACCCCACGGAAG
The DNA here is from genome assembly GCF_033978685.3 of Nerophis lumbriciformis. NCBI lineage: Eukaryota > Metazoa > Chordata > Actinopteri > Syngnathiformes > Syngnathidae > Nerophis > Nerophis lumbriciformis. The sequence continues at coordinate 33,356,163 of NC_084551.2, read as the reverse complement.
TATTGACTCTCTGCGGATGTTTGTCTCAACGAAAGAACATGGTCGCTTCCTGACTTGGCAAACTCACGGTTCTGCTATAATATAATATTAACATAAACATAAAGCTTTTAGGCTGGGTCAGTTTCCAACTTCATCTACTGTTTTTCTCTAATGCTTGATCTTATTTCATTATGTTCAGACGTGCATGAATGCAACCCGTTTGCTAAAATTCTAAGTTCAAAGGTCACCTTTAATTCACTGTTTTGCCATCCAGTTCCTGTATATTTGATCATAATATTTACTCTTTCCATATGTTGATTCAACATGAGGATGCAAATGACCCTCAAATATGCATACTTCCAATTTAAAGTGTGTCATCATGTCATACACAATCAAACACCATCTTAATACATTCCACATAGCAACATATACTGTACATATGCATATACAGTATACTCGGGGTGCTGGGGAAAAAATGATTTGCATCTGAATTACGATTGTTTGTTTTGACTCGGAATCGATTCAACATTTTCAAGAATCGATTTTTAAAATTACGTTTCTCCTTTTGTAACATGTTGTGAAGAAGTTTAATTATAATTTATAAACCCATCCATCCATCCATTTTCTGCCGCTTGTCCCTTTTGGGGTCGCGGGCGGTGCTGGAGCCTATCTTGGCTGCATTCGGGCGGAAGGTAGGGTACACCCTGGACAAGTCGCCACCTCATCGCAGGGCCAACACAGATAGACAGACAACATTCACACTCACATTCACACACTGGGGCCAATTTAGTGTTGCCAATCAACCTATCCCCAGGTGCATGTTTTTGGAGGTGGGAGGAAGACGGAGTACCCGGAGGGAGCCCACGCAGTCACGGGGAGAACATGCAAACTCCACACAGAAAGATCCTGAGCCCGGGATTGAATTCAGGTCTACTCAGGACCTTCGTATTGTGAGGCACATGCACTAACCCCTGTATCACCGTGCTGCCCTCTCGACCACGGGTGTCAAACTCATTTTAGCTCAGGGTCCGCATGGAGGAAAATGTATACCCACATGGGCAGGACTGGTAAAATCATAGCATAACTTAAAAAAAAAGACACCTTCATATTGTTTTCTTTGTTTTGCTTCGGCCAAAATAAGAAACCAGCGCATTCTGAAAATGTACACATTACAATTAACCCTCTTGGCAAAACACTTCAAACTAGTTAAATCATGAGGAAACAATTTCTAAAACACCATGAAGAACACAATTAACTAAGACTTTGTCTCAGTGTATCTACAAAACAATTAAACCTAAAGCACATCCTGTTTACCATTCTCATGTTGGCATCCATCCATCCATCCATTTTCTACCGCTTGTCCCTTTTGGGTTCGCGGGGGGTTGCTGGAGCCTATCTCAGCTGCATTCGGGCAGTAGGCGGGGTACACCCTGGACAAGTCCATTAAAAACGGTTGGAAAAGCAAGTGAGTGTTTCCTCAAACCGCCACATTGGTGGAATCCGCAACTGCCACAACACATTCATTTATCACCTTTCAAATACCGTGCTGCAAATAATATATTTTGAGAATCTGTTTGAATTGAGAATTGATTCTGAATCTAATTGTCACTCCAAGAATCGTAATTAAATTGAATCGAGGATTCTTTGAATTGTTGTAAGCTTCACATCCCTAATGTATACAACCACTAGTACACTAGAAATGTACAAATATTAAAACATACCCATCTACCCTTACCTGACTTTGTAAAAAGTCTAAACATTAAATACTCATATACACTGTTTGATTTTAGGATATGGTAGATACATGTTGTATTTGTCTTCTTCCATTGTAATCACTGGACTAAACATTGAGGTTTGTCAGTTGGTTTTCCTCTGACACTAAAATAATCATAATTATAGACACTCTGTTATACACAGAAGTACTGAGCAGCTGACATTAGTATTAATAGCAACGCGTTGTCATGTTTCTATTTTGACAAGAGCTTGGCATTAGGTGACTAACTTGCTGTTAAGAGACATAGCTGTGCGCCTCACATTTCTAATGGTGCATACTATATTTTGATCTCTTGTCTTTTTGCATGTGCATGAATGTATATTTAGACTAACCCCTATCTCTAAACTAGTCAGCTTGGTGGCCGGTAGCAGGAGTTTACAGTGGTGTTCATTTATTTTAGATGTAACCCACATGTATTTTGGGAATAGACAGGTTTCACTTTCCCCTCACTTGCGTACAGCAAAGGCCAGATGTCAGATTAAGAATGCCAGCATTTAATGTGTATAACAGACTGTAGTACAGTTCACTCTGGAGGGGGACGAAGGATTTACTGTAAATTCTCATGGCTTGTCTAGTCACTAGTGGTTGGAAATAATAGAATCAGTATTGTGAGGTATATATGATCATATAGTGCATATTTCTTACAGCAGGGGTTCTTAACCTTTCTGACCTCAGGGCACAACTTTTACACTACAGATGGGCCCTGGGCCCACTCACATTATAACACTGATTTAATTATCTTGAGTAAGTAATCCAGGCCAAAAATAAGTAAGGAACAAATACAATGACCTGGATGAATGAGAACATCCATACATACGGAGAAAATCCATGATGGTTGGTTGGTGTTCGTATGATGAGTCACAATTGGCTAAGGTTAGGGCAAATTCTTACAGACTGGCAAATCAGAGGCAAGATAAGGCGGGTCATCGAAACCACGAAGAAAAATCATAACAGTCACACACTCATGTCACATGACGACAAGGAGACAGAAGGACACTTCAAGCTGACCACTCAAAAAAAAAAAAAACATACTTGAAAATGGCAGAGGGATTCTCTCCCGCAGATTAGATTTTTCCTTTAGTGATGAAGCGTGCAAGAAACCAACAATAATGCTTGTCCTTGGCCATATTTAGACAAATGTATGCGTTTAGAAAAAACAATGACCAAAATTAAGTTTTTAGTTGTTTACTCTGTAAACCAAAATCACAACTGCTGTCTTCATCTAAGACGTCCAACACAAATTTAGGAACACACATTAAGGTGAGTTGAGTTCATGAAAAGTTTTACTGCACATAAACATTTCCAACTGTTCCCGAACAACACACAAGTCATTGTTGTTTTTTTTGTCAAGATATAGATAGATGCTGTTTTTTTTACTGTAGGCAGAGAAAATAAATAACATTATAGGGGTGGGCCAAAGAATAAGCTAACTAAAATACATACAGTTGGGTTCAGGGACCCCTAGAGGTAGTTGTAGGGTGTCCCCAGCTAAATGACAGATAGTTAATAGTAATGGACTCTTTTTGGGTCCATTACTACACAACATAAACACAACAGAACAAATACCCAGAACCCTTTGCAGCACTAACTCTTCCGGGACGCTACAAAATACACCCCCCGCTACCACCAAACCCCCCCCACACACACTTTGTAGCGTCCCGGAAGAGTATGCGTTGCATTCACTTGTGTGTGCGTGCAGAAGCCGCATGTATTATGTGACTGGGCCAGCACTCGTTGGACTGGATGTAAAGCAGACGTGACGATTTTCGGGAGGGCACTGAAATTTGGGAGTCTCCCGGGAGGGTTGGCAAGTATGAGAATTAGCCGTGAATGCGGTGTTACTGCGGCACCGCCGCTGTATATAATCGGCGGGCCAGCTCTAGTGTTAACTTGATATCGCCTCAAGGGCCAAGTGAAATTACACGGCAGGCCAATTTTGGCCCGCGGACCAGAGTTTGACACCCATGCACTACGGTGTCGGCACGAACTACAATGGCGAATGCGCTTAACATTTTCAAGACTTATGCAGATCTCAAATACACATCAGCACGTACCAATAGTTAAGAAAAGTTGGGTTTGCATAATATAGCGTAACAAAACGCCAGATAATGTCTGCTAATAGATGCCATTTTGCGGTCCTTTGACACACACCATAATAATACCCATTTGTTGAAGCACAGTACGTCTGACTACGGTAGCCGTAATGCGCTGACAATCCATCAAGCTGTGCGGCTTCATAGCTTACCAAAGTCGTACTAAAACATTTTGACTCATTTTTGAGCGCTGTGTGTAATGTTCTATATTCTCAATGGAACATTTAAAGTTTTGGTGTTTATTGGCGTCATCTTGCAGTCTACCCGTATCTCTCATGTATGACTGCCATCTACTGGTCACACTTATCATTACACCATCCATCAAGTAAAGTAGCTTTGAGGTTGGTAAGCACAACAAGAAATATTCTGTACATTAGGCGCACCGGATTATAAAGCGCACTGTCGATTTTTGAGAAAATGTAATGATTTGCGCCTTATAGTCCGAAAAATTCGGTACTTAATTGATCAGAAACCCTTAATTTGATCTAGTCTGGTCAGCAAAGGGGTTATTACATTAAATCTTAAATGAATGAATACTGTGCACCAACGAATGGCTGAGGCTTTTGTTTCTGAGTAATAAGTAATAAGCCGTGCATACGTTATAATATGACCGTGAAGGTGTTGGAATTCATTTGAAGGATCGGGAAGCCACCCTTGAGTTTGTTTAGCTGTGAATCTGGAGTTTTGCCATCTCTGAATGTGGCGGTGGAACAATGCATCAAAATGTGCACCTGGTCCTGTGAAAACACTTCATATAGCTTGGCCGTTACACTACAATGCAGAGCTGGCCTGACTTCACACCCACCAGGCTGGCCTGCATAGAGGATGGCGTGAAAGCAATATATCACACCATGTTTTCTTTATATTTCCAATCGCAATTTGGACATTTTTATTTGTTTAATGCAGGTGTGTCAAACGCCAGTCAGGTTCTGGTTGCAGCTGTGACACAATGGTCTATGTATGTTGCGAAAACTACTTATAATGTTTTGCTAAGGACAACATGTTTTGAAATCAAAATGAATTTGAAAGGAAAACTTGTGACTACTTAAGTATAGTCATTGATTTTAAAAGGTGTTCGTACCAAAACTATTTGCTTGTTTAGTTCCCACAGATCGGTAATCTATTTGTCGTGGCCAGGGCGGTATAAAGACTACATTTACTCTGCAGGCCAAAGTGGCCCAAATCAGATTTTTTCTAAATCAAATTTTTTCCAGCTGACTGTTTACACTGCAAGTAAAATATGATCTTTATCAGACTCCAGTTTAAATGCGCACAGGGGCCCCAATGTGGGCTCCACGTCACTTGTATGCGCAGTGCAATAAAGTGAAAACAAAAGAAGTTGACCAGATTCAGTAAATTAACAAAAACGTTGCTACTACTACAAAGTACAATAAAAATCGCCACCATAGATATGGTCGCCACACCCTAAAAATGTGTGTTTTTTTACGTGAAAATATATTAAAGTAATATTATATATGAATGGGTGTATATATAGTGAAATATATTTGGGAGGGTTCTAATCTTTTTATGGCTGTTAAGTAGAGGGCACGGACATCAGCGTGGATCAACGTTAGCTTAATTTTTCAACTCTCATGTAAGCAAATACGCCAAAGCGCCAATTTTGGTCCTTCAACAATCGCTATTCCTTCGGAGTCAAATTATATATTGATATATTACATACAGCCTATTATTTGTGCACTATTGACTATTGATGCCCCGAAAATTTGGCTGTCCGATATAGACTTTGCTCACCGAAACCGGATTTTGTGATGAAGTATCCACTTCTGCTGGTTGGCTGCATCTTTACCCGCGCACATGAATGACGTAGATCACTCAAAACTGACAAAAAAGTCCCATACGGGTCGCATTCAGGTCGCGTTGCGTTTAGACTGAAAAGTCCCATACGGGTCGCATTCAGGTCGCGTTGCGTTTAGACTGAAATCAAATTTGAAAAGATCAGATTTCATTCAAAGTACATCATTTAGAATGTTATTTTTTCCAATAAAACTTGTTTGATATATTTCAGTATAAGTGATTTTTTAAAATTTTTAGCACCTTTTAAAAATACTGAGATAATAACCGTGATAAGAAATGCTCATACCGTGACATCCCTACTTACAATCATCATAGGTCCCCTTTAAGGTAACACGGCCCCTGATTTATTTACATATATTATTCTCCATCCATCCATCCATTTTCTACCACTTGTCCCTCTCGGGTTCACGGGGGTAGCTGAAGCCTATCCCAGCTGCATTCAGGCTGAAGGCGGCGTACACCCTGGACAAGTCGCCACCTCATCGCAGGGCGAACATAGATAGACAACAACATCCACACTCACATTCACACACTGCTCTTCCTAAATGTTTGACTTTAGTTTGACCGATAGGTAAACAGTCCTTCAAATGTAAAGGTGAAAAAACTTCCAACTTGAGGTTGTTCATTGATGGTCTCTACATTGAAGTTACTGTAAAACTAAGCACTCAAAGGGAAGTACATTGATATACACATTAAGTGCACATACCTGAAGGAATTGTTAAATCGACAATAAAGCTAAATAAATTGAAAAAATTCAATGCAACCATACAGGATAAATGTTGGCACTAATGCTGCTAGCTTAATGCTAACAAACAATGGGCGATCCCATTAACAGGCTAACAAAAAACAAAAGCAGTTAACAAATGAGATTTTCACAGAACAAAACTTAACATAAAACAGCGAATGCATTTCATTTTAAAAGCAAATCCTCACCAAATTGTAGAAAACAAATATTGAACGCTAACTTTGGACTACTAGGCCAGTCAACTGCCGCACTATGTGCTGTAAGAACTTACAGAAGACTGTTGCGTCTAACCTCACGCTCTAATTTTCAAACAAATAACATAGTCATTGCCAGTAGAGGGTGACACTTACAATATATCACCTGGAAGGTGAAGTCTTACCTTCTTCCTGTGTCATAAAATCTTAAAAGTAAATATCTGTGAATGTATTGGAAACGTTGTTGCATAGAAAAATTTCAATTGCGGTACACAAATTTAAATGATTTAATTGACGTATTGCATTTAGCAAGAAAAATGATTACATTTGTGTTATTGTGGGCCATATAAAATGTATATATCGACAATCTTTGAGTTGAGTTTGAGTTTGTTTCAAACTGCATGCATACAACATGATGCATCACAATTTCCAGTTTCTCTATTCAACATGTTCGAAAAGGAGTAGGAAGAAGCAGATCTTATTTAATCCTACCCCTTTTCCTTTACATAGCAGTTGCTAAAACTTTTGTTATTTTCCTTTTCTCAATTTATTCACAATATACTCCATAAGTAATAACAATAAAAAAAATCAATAAAAAAAAAAATTGGTGAGGTAAGTTATATTTCATATGGTGAGATGAGTAAGATTATCTAGAAAATGAATGAATGGATGAGATAAGTTCAGAATGTTTATCATGGTTCTTCTTCTTTGTACTTTGTAAACACTTTAAGTTTGAAGAGTTTTTTGAAGTGGATCATATTAGTACTGTCACGGCGGGGGGGGGGGGGGGGATTTGCAGCTTACTGCGAGGTTTGTTTCCCCGGGATGCAAACGTACTACTCTGGACAAGGCGTGCAGGTAAAAACATGATTTAATTCCAACTAACACTCAACGAGGTACAAAACGGAAAACAATCCGAAGGCAAGCGTGCCTATCGCACGCGGAAGCTAAGGCAAAAGCTTAGGACATGAAACTATAGACATGGACCTCATGAAACTGTGGCATGAAATAACTAAGACTTACTTGGCAAGGCATGAAGTAAACAAACAGCATGAACTATGGTATTGCATGAAACAAGCAATGATGACTGACTGGCAAAGACAGGCTTAAATAATGGTCTCTTGATTAGAGCAGGTGCGTGTCCCGAACACCAGAGGCAGGTGAAACTAATAAGTCGCCATGGTAACTAAAACAAACAAGGGTGCACAAAAACAGGAACTATGGAGTCTAAAACTAACAGAACATAACAAAAACATGATCCGGATCACGGATCATGACAAGTACATTGTTTGATTTCTTTGCTTAATCCATTCCATAATTCAATTCCACATACTGATACACTGAAGGTCTTAAGTGTTGTATGTGCGTACAAATGTTTTAAATTAAATGTTTCTCTAAGATTATATTTCTCCTCTTTTGTTGAGAAGAATTGTTGTATATTCTTGGGTGGCAGATTGTAGTTTGCGTTGTGCATCATTTTATCTGTTTGCAAATTCACAATGTCATGGAATTTCAGTGTTTTTGATTCAATAAATAAAGGGTTTGTATGTTCTCTATATCTTTTTTCTGAAACGACTTGGTCGCATAATGATGCGGGTGTGGTTCTCCCAAGGATGCAGACGGCTTCGGACACAGCTTGCAGGTAGAAAAATGATTTATTTAAAATATAAATCGTACGGGGAACGAACAAAAGACGTGCAAATAGCAAAAGGCAAAAACAAAAGGACTAGCGTGGGAGCTAGCAGGCAAAATGGCATAGCGTGAAAAGCTAGCGGGAATCAAAGTTGTCGTTATCTGTTGTATGGGAACAAACTACGAAGCCAGACAGAGTGAGGCCAGAGCAAAGACTAAATAGCCCTCTGATTAGCGCCCGGGCAACAGGTGCGCGTCCCGAACACTAACCAGAGGCGGGTGCGCACAATCTGCCGTCATGGCAACAGAAACAAACTAAACTCAAGGTGCTGAAAACACGTGACACAAACATAAACAAACTCTGATCCGGGCAGCGGATCGTAACAGTACCCCCCCCTTAAAGGACAGATTCCAGATGTCCCTTGACACTAAATAAAACTAGAACCCAAAAAACAAGAAATAGTTCGAGAGTCAAGGGAGGGTGGAGGGAGGATTTGGTGGTGGGTCGCCAGGCCACGTGTCCCCGAATCCACCGGGGAAGAGTCAGGTGGCGGCGGCGAGTGGAACGCCGCTGCCGCAGGCGAGGCGGGCGACCACGGAAAGGCCACATTCGTGGCTGCCGAGAAGGTGGGCGTGAGTGGCGCCAGAAGTTCAGCAGCCGGAGAGTTGTACGACTACGTCTCGGGTGTCGCTGCTGTTTGCGCCACTGGCGTCCATAAACAAACCTCCGAGAGCGCCGCTTGCGCAGCCAGACCACTCGAGGTCGCTGAGACGAAGACGAGGAGAGAGCAGACGTCGCCGTGGAGGCAGGAGGAGCCGACGTCGCCGTGGAGGCAGGAGGAGCCGACGTCGCCGTGGAGGCAGGAGGAGCCGACGTCGCCAAGGAGGCAGGAGGAGCCGACGTCGCCGTGGAGGCAGGAGGAGCCGACGTCGCCGTGGAGGCAGGAGGAGCCGACGTCGCCGTGGAAGCAGGTGCAGGTTCTGGTACCAGCCGTGGAGCAGGTGCAGGTTCTGGTACCAGCCGTGGAGCCGGCGCTGGTGTGGGTACCAGCCGTGGAGCCGGCGCTGGTGTGGGTACCAGCCGTGGAGCCGGCGCTGGTGTGGGTACCAGCCGTGGAGCCGGTGCATGTTCTGGTACCAGCCGTGGAGCCGGCGCTAGTGTGGGTACCAGCCGTGGAGCCGGCGCTGGTGTGGGTACCAGCCGTGTAGCCGGCGCTGGTGTGGGTACCAGCCGTGGAGCCGGCGCTGGTGTGGGAACCAGCCGTGGAGCCGGCGCTGGTGTGGGAACCAGCCTTGGAGCCGGGACAGGGGTTGGTCTTGGAGTCGGTGCTGGTGTGAGAACCAGCCTTGGAGCCGGCGCTGGTGTGAGAACCAGCCTTGGAGCCGGCGCTGGTGTGGGAACCAGCCGAGGAACTTGGCATGGTGGAGCTTGGCGTGGTGGAGGTACTGGAGACGAAGCTTGGTGTGTCAGCCGAGGTGCAGGAACAGGTGCTAGCCGAGGTGCAGCTGGAGGTGGCCTAGCTGGCGGTTGTGGCTTAGCAGGACGAAGGACTGGTGGAGGTGGCCGTGCAGGAGGTTGCGGTTTAGCACGCCGGAAGACTGGTGGCGGTGGCCTTGCAGGAGGTTGCGGCTTAGCACGCCGAAAGACTGGTGGCGGTGGCCGTGCAGGGGGTTGCGGCTTAGCACGCCGAAAAACTGGTAGCGGTGGCCGTGCAGGGGGTTGCGGCTTAGCACGTCGAAGTTGTGCCACCGCACTAGCACAGTTCCCAGAACTAGCCCCCCCCCCTCAAGACGCGGATACCAGACGCGCTCTTTGCGGTTTGGAACCGTCTTCAAGGGTGGGTGGGGGGAGGTATGGAGGGGGGTGTACTCCTCTTTAAATTGTCCAAATTGACTATTATCACTCCTCACTTGAGATTGGGTGGGAGCACAGGGGGGAAAAATATGTGCAGTGGGCGGAGCAATAGTCACTGGGGGCGGAACCAAATTCACTGGAGGTGGAGTCTGAAAATCAGAATGTGACTGACTAGACTTACACTTAATAAAAATGTCCTGATAATGTCTTATCTTGGAATAAAAGTCATTTGGAGGTGGCTGACTGAATGAAGCAGAAGATGGAAAAAAAAATTGTTGCTCAATGATGTCATCGGGAGTGGGCGGAGTTACCTCTTCGGGGGGCGCCAATGAAATGACGTCATTGTTGATGCTGTCCATGTGACTGACAGCCCAATCGGAGAAATGTTTGGCAAAGTGGTCGATTGGGTTGCCAAACATCTGAGGAGGGGAAGTTTGAGCTGCATGTAGCTTGCTTCGGTCCGGGGGAGGAGTTTGCAGGAGCGGCGCGTCTTGGCGGCGAGGGAAAGACCTCCTGGCCGGCTTCCGTCTTTGACGGCGCGCACGGTACTGCGGTGTAGCGGCGATGTCTTCCGACCAGAGGGAATCGATGGGGATAAGAGAGCCTCCAGGTCCCCACATGAGATTCGACCTCTCCTCCGTCGAATAGCGAAGCGTCTCGGCTTCCATCGCTCGCAACACCATGAGCGTACCTTCGTCCAACTCCTCGTTAGCCAGTGCGGGAGAATTGTTTTTTGCTGGCTTCGTACTGAAACGACTTGGTCGCATAATGATGCGGGTGTGGTTCTCCCAAGGATGCAGACGGCTTCGGACACAGCTTGCAGGTAGAAAAATGATTTATTTAAAATATAAATCGTACGGGGAACGAACAAAAGACGTGCAAATAGCAAAAGGCAAAAACAAAAGGACTAGCGTGGGAGCTAGCAGGCAAAATGGCATAGCGTGAAAAGCTAGCGGGAATCAAAGTTGTCGTTATCTGTTGTATGGGAACAAACTACGAAGCCAGACAGAGTGAGGCCAGAGCAAAGACTAAATAGCCCTCTGATTAGCGCCCGGGCAACAGGTGCGCGTCCCGAACACTAACCAGAGGCGGGTGCGCACAATCTGCCGTCATGGCAACAGAAACAAACTAAACTCAAGGTGCTGAAAACACGTGACACAAACATAAACAAACTCTGATCCGGGCAGCGGATCGTAACATTTTCATTACTTGAGCCGAATAACACAACTGCATAGTGTTTTGAGGATGTGCCAAATTGACACATGAACATATAGGCCCATATAACATTTTTCTGAAGTATGCAAAGAAAAATCATTCATGCTATCATTAAATATATTTATTTTGCTTCTGTGTCACGTGACCTGCATTATGCAATAATTGGTGGTGCCCACAGGATGAGATGCGACACCAAGTCGGACTTCACACCTATAATTGCAACATGTCTAGTCCTTGAAGCTCACCTCAAAAGGAAAGCTTGTGTTTCTTTGCATCGCCCAGTCAGAGTTGATTGTCCTTGATAGCGGTTACAACGTGTCAGTCAGTTGCAATCAGAAATGATGCCAGGATATTTTCTACTCACTTCGCTGTTTCTTTCTTCTGCCTCTGCGGTTTCAAATTGCTGGGATGCACATATTTTGGTTTCTGTCCACAACAAGAGGAGTCATCAGGCTTTCATTTTTTTCCTGCTCCTAGTTGGATTGTCTTATGAGAACTTTTAAACGGTATAATCTCAACAAATCAGCAAATATATGTTGGTATTTTTTGGTCATTGGTATTTTCCTACAGTGGCTGATTTGAAAGGTTTTGTTTACGCCGCAGTGAGTTCATGTCAATGAGATTAAACAGACAATCTCTTATTTTAACAATGTTTTAATTCCCTAAGGGAGGACAGTAAGAAGTCATATTTTTATTGTTCATGGACTAACATGAAGCAGCACTGCGGCTTCATTGTGTGGGCGTGATTGAAACAAGTTGTAATCCACTTCAATAAATTTAAAGGGAGCATGTTGTTGTTGTGAATAGCATGTTGGCTTTGCAGTCCGAATACCTCTTTGTGGAGAACTTTTAAAGCACAAATGAGACAAAAATCACAACATGCACAAAAAGACAAATCTTTACAAGAGACCAGAACTCTGCTAAGGTTGGTTCAACTTCTCTGGCCTCGCCAAATATTAAATAAATGGAACAAACTCTGTGTGGTTGATGGGCCTTTGACACCATTGATATAATTAACACATTAACTTTTGGTACATCTCAAGCCTCTTCCAGGCTTGAACTGTGAACAAAAGTGGCAAAGATTTGTGGAATTACATTGGGTAATTGTTTGTCCACCTTTCAGTTTTTAGTAGTCGGCTTCAGTGTTCTTGGAGGATGACAAAAGGTCAAGTTAAAGTACCACTGATAGTCACACACACACCAGGTGTGGTGAAATCACTCTCTGCATTTTACCAATCCCCTTGTTCCACCCCCTGAGAGATGAGGGGAGCAGTGAGCAGCAGCGATGGCCGCGCTCGGGAATCATTTTGGGGATTTAACCCCCAATTTCAACACTTGATGCTGAGTACCAATATCCAGGAGTGAACTTTTCCATTGTAAAAGTAGGATTTGTAGCTCTTTGAAAGGATCTTGAGAAGTTGTTGCTTTCAAAAAGCAGTTCACAAGACTGTCCTTTTTTATTTTTTAATCAAGAAACAATCATTTATAGCAGTCATAAGATAACATGTTTATCAGAATAATTCAAATTTACACCAATATTACATTATTGGTGGGATTTATTCAGAAATATTGGCTAATTGTATTTTTGATGGGTTTTCATTGTAAATATTCCATAAGGTGGTGCCATGTTAGAATTGTCCCTCACATTTGTGGAGCACAAGAGCATTTTACAATGCAGAAAAAATACACAAGTAATAAAAATATATATGTATATAAAGTATAAAATACAACCAAGGGAAATCTTTGGAAATTATAAAAATATGTATACAAAATTGTTTTACCCTTCCTGGTGTACGTATATGCTTAATATCCACATCAGAACAAAGAACCAGAAAATGGATTCTGAATGTTGCTTTCTTTTGACTGACTTATTTTCTAGTCCAGTCACTAATAAGGTGGCATGCTCAAACAGCGTGGGTAATTTGTATATAAAACTGCTCACAAACCGCTTATAACTGTGAATCGGTTCTCATCGTTCAAGCAACAGAGTCATTTAAAAGATTGGATTTATTAGCAAAAGTCACATCTCTAATTAATTGACGCAATAGTGACTCAAACAGTGCTAACTAGCCCTGTTTCTGAGCTCTGTTAGATCCTTATGTAATGTGTTATTTCTTGGCCGGTGTACCCCTATCTCTATAAAGTTTATGGAAAATCTGTCGTATTTTTTAGATATTTACCAAACGGCTCCAAAGCTACCCTAGTGTCACTGCTAGACTATCACAGAAAATATGCTTTTATGAAAGTGTTTGTAAACAGGAGTGTCTGAGGTGCAGGGACGAGACATTTCCTTGTGGCTGCTCTCTGCTTGGCAGTTTAGGATAAACCCAGGAGGACTCGTTCACCTTCCTGTCAAACACAACGATATGGATCACCTCCAGCTTTGGAGAAGACTCCCATCCTCTTCTCGCAATACCGCCAAAGTCAAACCTTCGTTTTGTAATTTCACCATTCATGTGAGGTCTAATCATATTAGTGTACAAAAAAGAACTCTGTTTTTGACCTTGTTTATGTCATCTTAGAAAAACTGACAAACAAAAGTCCATACATAGACTGAGTCAGTTGAAAATTCGACCATGCTGACGGTTTGTTGGCTGTTGCGAACGGAGCCTGCAACTGTCACACACTCACAAGTCGCACATATGCGGACTTCACTTCTCAACTCCGCATTTGCTTTTGATGTGACCTATTCAGGACCGTAGACCAATAGGAGACATTATAATAAGTTAAAAACAACATGCTAAGCAGACTTGCTCTCCCGCAATGTTTGCACAAAATGTTCAATCTGATGCAATTATACACATTTCGACATGGACGGCAGGGGAGACAGTTTTCTTTATTTTCATGTAAATGCTTGTTTCTGGGAAGTTATTTTATGACGGGATGTTTTGTGGTTGTGTAAACATTAGCAGAACGGGTAAAAAAAAAGTCAGTGGTTAACCAAAAAAGGAGGTGGGTTGTGTTAGAAATCTCAGTGCAATACCTGATCTACCGATGATTGCTTTGACACTACATGGAAAAGGCACACATGCAAAGCCCAAAAGATCTATTTTAAACACAAATCTAGCAATGTGAGGAATGTTCACCCCTTCACAAATTCATATCAGATTGTAGGAGTTTTCTTTAAATGCAGCCAAAGTAATTCACTACTGGAGGTGTCTGCACAGCACATTGTACCTGCAAAATACTTAAATCAAGATGTAAATTTTCAAAACTACAATCCTGACAGTCCTGTGGGATGTCTGGGTTAAGGAAAATTCCTTGGCCGTCTCACTGAAAAGATGAATCAAGACGTTTAAAAGAAAACTGTAGCTAAATATGGTCAAGTGTGAGAAATACCCTTCATTACAGGTACTTCTGCTACTTGAATGTTGTCGACCTCCATAAGGTCAAACTGATCAATCACAAATGACAACCTGTCACATGTGTCATGAAGGCTGTAGTTGCACCCCTGCGAGGTCCCCAAACATGGTGTGTTTTTCTAAAGGGACAATTCCAACGAAGCAGTCAGGCTCTGGAAGCTGTTGCTATCAACGGTCAAAGGTCGCTTTTTGAAGTGCAAAGTATCCAGTGGAAAAAAACCTATTCCTCCAGTGGTGCTTTCGAGGTCTTTCGGTTAATAATTGTTTGAAGATTTGCAACACATTCGGTTCATTAAAGTCACACTATGCCCTTTGTTCGCAAATTATTTTTAAAGGGGTATTACACTTACATGGGTACGTTTGTTCCAAAAGAACCAGGCAGGTTTTAATGAAACTTGGTATAGAAGTAATGGATCCAGTCATGCACGGAGGAAACCATTAAATTCAGGAGCAAAGCTCCGCATAGTCATTACTTTCTCAGGTAATATTACATTGGCCTCCACATGTAGAGCCGCCCGTCATTGTGATACTGTTTTTCTTAAACCAAATGTAAAAAAAAAAAAAGGTATTTTATGTATATCCATCCTTTTTCTACCGCTTGTCCCTTGTATTTCACATCATTAAGGTTAATATAGTTTTGTCGCTTCCATGCTAATGCAGAAAAGTATTTGTGTCCATTTTGGATTCAAATGTACATTTTAAATTAAATAAAGGCTCAGTGGCCTTGTGGTGAGAGTGTCTGCCCTGAGATCGGTAGGTTGTGAGTTCAGACCCCGGCCGAGTCATACCAAAGACTATAAAAATGGGTCCCATTACCTCCCTGCTTGGCACTCAGCATCTAGGGTTGGAATTGGGGGTTTAATCACCAAATGATTCCTGAGCACGGCCACCGCTGCTGCTCACTGCTCCCCTCACCTCCCAGGGGGTGGAACAAGGGGATGGGTCAAATGCAGATGATAATTTCACCAAAACCTAGTGTGTGTGTGACTATCAGTGGTACTTTAACTTTAACTTTAAAGAAACTATGCACAACATACCACAATGTGATTGAAGACATTGTTGCGATTTCTTTGTTTTTGTTTCGTTTATAGCTCTTCTGCGGGGGCTGACGCATGACTAATTATTTTTTTCCAAAAAGCTAGAGGGCAGTATTTTCCTGAGAAAGCAACCACAACTCTTGCCGACTAAGTATTCGCTCCCTGTGTGTAATCGTCAGTGTTGGGTTAGTTACTGAAAACCAGTAACTAATTACAGTTACTAGTTACTTTATTTCAAAAGTAACTCAGTTACTAACTCAGTTACTTAAACCAAAAAGTAATGCGTTACTGTGAAAAGTAACTATTTAGTTACTTATATATATTTTTAATTTTTTTAAGGCCCCATTTAATGCCCTTTTAGCCTTCATTTCAGTACTGTTATTGCACTGGAGAATAATGCAATCTATTGATCAACTTGACATGCATTTGCATTACTGAACTCTGCTAAGCAATGTGGTCTACATACAACACACAAAGACAAAGATATGTTTCAAAAGGCCAATTTGTTTCAGACCAGAACAAATTAACAAAACTATTTTAAATAGCTGCAACATAACATGCATAAGTAACAAACAGCATAATAACAACATAGCTGTAAACCAAGAAAGGCAGACTACATACATAAAGCCTAACCAGGCGTTTTTTTATCTCAAGGAATTCTGAAATAAAATCATGTCTGAAGCCCAGAACACTCTACACATTTCCCCACTTAGTTTAGAGAAAAGGAAATATTAGCCTGGCCCACTAGTATCCCTCTTTAGGTTTGTGAACTTTATAGTCTAAACATTTAGAGTGATGTGATAATCAAACACTCTAGAAGTCTAGAATGAAAGAGTATATAAGAGAATTGACAGAGTGTGTGTACCTTCAGTGTGCAGTGCCTCGTTAAAATCCAGCCGCTGTTGTTGGTGGAGGTGAAGTGTGTGTCTCTTTACTAGCTTCGTCGAAGCATGTTGTTTTTGTAGCTGTTTCAGCATATTTGAATTGCGAGGATAGGATATTTGATCCAAGACACAACTTACATTCAACTAAAATGTTCTTTTCTTTGTGGTCGATAAAAGAAACGTACTGAAAATATCTCCATTTTAAGAAACTCGGCTTCGGGGTTCGCCATGACGTCTCCCACACACACACACACACACACGTACACACAGACAGCGCGCGGCGCGCCTCTTCCTTGTCGTCTCTTCCGCAGCGCTGCAATAAAACACTCAGATCTTCTCAGTTTCTAGCCGATACTACATAAAAAATAACGCAAAATAACGCAGTAACGCATCATGTAGTAACGGTAACTGAGTTACTGAATATAAAAAATAACGCTTTAGATTACTATTTACCGCCGATAGTAACGGCGTTACAGTAACGCGTTAGGTAATCGTTGTAGTAAACAATGGCAACTTGAACAACATCCACATTGTTGTTGGAGCTGGAACTAGTTGCTTTAGAAATAACCGGCACTTTTATTGTCCATATGCTCCGAAACCGAAGGAGAAGACATTTGCCAAGGTGGGCTGTGCATCCCTCTAAACAAGGCGGAGCAAGGAAAACCCAGAAATTGTGTACTAAAAATCTGACCTATTACAGGTCTGCGGTCCGTGCTGCTGCCTATGCAAAGAAACATTTTTTTGAAGGCGCACGTGAAGGTCCGCTGGAGGGGGGAGGAGCCAGCCGGCATCAGTCATGCAAACTATGTGACCCGAGAGCATATTTCAGCCTTTACTGCCGACAATAGGCCCTTTTCCACCAAAAGCTCAGGAACTTTAGGTTCCTGAAAACTTTAGTTTCTGGATCCTGTATTTCTGGTTCCTGTAGACTTGTGTGGTTTGCGTTTTTACCGCATTTCACAATTCAGGGTATCCATCCATCCATCCATTTTCTACCGCTTGTCCCTCTCCGGTTTGCAGGGGTGCTAGGTTTATACAAATCTGTCTGCTGACGTACGGATGAGTGATACAGTATATTTATAAACTGACACCATGTTACAAAAAAAACAATAGGTCTTATTCATTTCACTAAGGCGTAAGTATATGAAATACAAAGCAATAATATACAAAATGATATGATTTTTTAAAAAGTGTCCTGAATTGTACATTAAAAGTTAGGCTTTTGTCCACGGTGTCCAACAGTCAAAAAGTCATCCCCTCAGTAAATGGTTCATTCATGAGGGTCAGGCGATTCCTTTTGGTAAATACTGTAGCTGTAACTAACAATATATGAATAATTAATATCAGTGTTTATTTCACAGCGACAACATGAACAAAACACATTTAGCGTTGGCTTGTTAGCATTAGCGTTAGGTACACTGAGGTTGAGGCTAATAACTACACAAATGGCTTGTCCCTGACTATTTTACAACATGTAATAATGTAAATGGTGAATATTTTGATCAGATTTACCTTTGTTCCACTTGTTTACTGCCTCGTCAATTTCACAAATATCCTTCAGCAACAACGTTGCTGTCCCAGTAGACGTGTGGAGTCGCTGCTTCGAAGTCTGCCTGAATACTTTATATTGCTCTCTAAATACGTTTGAAAGAGTCTGTCCACTTCTCGTAGCTTTGCGTACCAAAATGAAGTTTGTGAAAATTGATAAACATGAACCTGCACATGAGCTTAAACACTACAGCAAAGTAAAAACACTGCAGGATAGTTTCACTAATCAAAATTCTTTTGCACAGAGATGTGCCCCACAAAAGTTCCTGCAAGTTGAAATTCCCAATCTTTCACATCTCTCTCTCCGTTGACAAGTATGCTGTAGTAGAAATACACAATGAATAAGAAAAAAAAACAAGTTACCCCGCATACTCTAATGGGGGCTAACATTTTAAATACAAAGTTTTAGGAAAGTCCCAACTGTGTTCAACCAATCAGCCCACCCCTCTAAAGTCTTACAAGAACATTTCAAAGTACCACCTCGCTACTAGGAACTAAAATAGTTCCTGTTGAACATAATTTACCAGGGTAATTTTTAGTGGAAACGCTGGGGGTATGTTATTTACCAGGGTAAATGGAAAGGTTCCTGTAAAGTTCCTGCGGTGGAAAAGGGCTTACAGTGAACCAGGCTCCTGGACTGGCAATTAAATAGTTTTTTAAAATGTCTAAAAAGAAAAATGCCTCAAAGTCAAACAACATATGAAGTTTAAACCATTATCATATTGAACCGAGAAGAAATACTGGGAGAAATAGTGACAAAGTGAAATTAGAACAACTTCAGAAGCCAACCAGAGTCACTGAAACCATTGTGTTCTACCGGACTTTGTCTTTATCTTTTATTTGATCTTTTCTTAACATCCCATAATGGGGCTTGTCCTTTTTTTGGAAAAATAGATTTAAAAAAACAAAAAGGCTGGCGTCTTGCATGGTTACCTACGAGCATGGTTCGAAATGCAAACATTTGTGTGTATTTTCCCTAAAATGTTTGTCCTAATTCTTTGACTTACATGACATTTGACTTTTTTATGCAGGCTTAGTGGTGGTTTATGGCAGCGTGTATGCAAAGCAGAAAAAAAGCTGTAGTCAACAGAGAAAGGGAAGGCAGAACATGTACAATAAAGACAATATGCTGCAGGCTGACTTTGAAACAGTTACAACAAACCGCACTATTGTCCTATGTCTGCCAAACATTAGATTTTTTTTTTCAAATCATAATCTTTTAAAACCCTCCTGTCATCTGAAAATTCTGCCGTCTGCAACTACTTGGCCAGGCAATCGTGGAAAATGTAGAGAAGCAATGATAGATTTGGCAATTAAATAATCAAAACCTGTGATCAAACGTAACAAAAGTTTGAATGAAACCAAATAAAACAACAGGACCATTACCCTGACATGTAAACAAACATGTCCACATCCCTCTCTGGAGCCCATTAACAAAACTTCAATGTTTGTTTAAGTCATTGAGCAAAATTTACTCCTTCACCCTCATCATGCTTCAATATTATGCAAATCTCACTCCTCATTTGAAAGCTGCCATTGTTCTCACGCCAATTTTTTGTGTAGTCTGCTGCTTATCTAACTTCTTCTTCTTCTAATCATGTCATATTTACAATACACAGCATTTGTGTTGTCTGTGGGCTAAGTCCTGTGGCTTCGGCAAAGAGCGCAATGGTGGCTTTGAGGCCCTTATGGGATCCAGCTGCCTTGGTCAAGACAGTTGCACATTTATCTGGGTCCGGCAACGTCAACACAGTTCCTGCTTTTCACCGTTAAAGGGGAACATTATCACCAGACCTATGTAAGCGTCAATATATACCTTGATGTTGCAGAAAAAAGACCATATTTTTTTTTAACCGATTTCCGAACTCTAAATGGGTGAATTTTGGCGAATTAAACGCTTTTCTATTATTCGCTCTCGGAGCGATGACATCACGTTGTGACGTCACACCGGGAAGCAATCCGCCATTTTCTCAAACACATTACAAACACCGAGTCAAATCAGCTCTGTTATTTTCCGTTTTTTCGACTGTTTTCCGTACCTTGGAGACATCATGCCTCGTCGGTGTGTTGTCGGAGGGTGTAACAACACGAACAGGAACGGATTCAAGTTGCACCAGTGGCCCAAAGATGCGAAAGTGGCAAGAAATTGGACGTTTGTTCCGCACACTTTACCGACGAAAGCTATGCTACGACAGAGATGGCAAGAATGTGTGGATATCCTGCGACACTCAAAACAGATGCATTTCCAACGATAAAGTCAAAGAAATCTGCCGCCAGACCCCCATTGAATCTGCCGGAGTTTGTGAGCAATTCAGGGACAAAGGACCTCGGTAGCACGGCAAGCAATGGCGGCAGTTTGTTCCCGCAGACGAGCGAGCTAAACCCCCTGGATGTCTTGGCTCACACCGTCCCTTATACCACCGAAGATGATCAAGAGAAGAATATCGACCCTAGCTTCCCTGGCCTGCTGACATCAACTCCAAAACTGGACAGATCAGCTTTCAGGAAAAGATAGCGGATGAGGGTATGTCTACAGAATATATTAATTGATGAAAATTGGGCTGTCTGCACTCTCAAAGTGCATGTTGTTGCCAAATGTATTTCATATGCTGTAAACCTAGTTCATAGTTGTTAGTTTCCTTTAATGCCAAACAAACACATACCAATCGTTGGTTAGAAGGCGATCGCCAAATTCGTCCTCGCTTTCTCTCGTGTCGCTGGCTGTCGTGTTGTTTTCGTCGGTTTCGCTTGCATACGGTTCAAACCGATATGGCTCAATAGCTTCAGTTTCTTCTTCAATTTCGTTTTCGCTACCTGCCTCCACACTACAACCATCCGTTTCAATACATTCGTAATCTGTTGAATCGCTTAAGCCGCTGAAATCCGAGTCTGAATCCGAGCTAATTTCGCTATAGCTTGCTGTTCTATGCGCCATGTTTGTTTGTGTTGGCATCACTATGTGACGTCACAGGAAAATGGACGGGTGTATATAACGATGGTTAAAATCAGGCACTTTGAAGCTTTTTTTAGGGATATTGCATGATGGGTAAAATTTTGAAAAAAACTTTGAAAAATAAAACAAGCCACTGGGAACTGATTTTTAATGGTTTTAACCCTTCTGAAATTGTGATAATGTTCCCCTTTAAGATATTTCCACTGCCACTAATAGCGGATGTGTTCACCTCAAACAAACCGTGCCCAAGTCAATGACAGGTGGTCATTGCCAACAGCCACACAAAGCCAAACAGTCTTGTTTAAAGTTGTAGAACTTAATCCCAAACAATATATTGCTCACTAATTGACCTATTGACCTGACCTTTGACAGTCTTTACTGGCATCCGCCGCAGTAACGCAAGGTGGTCTTTCAGGTGTTTGAAGAGGAATGTTTTGCACTAGTTAGAATGCTACTAGGCCTGGTAATTTCATTAAAGTCCTGATGTAGGTCTTGTGAGGACACGGAAATGGGAGAGCAAGCGATACAATTAGTGCATAAGCACTACAGTAAGACCCCCTATTGCTGATGGCCAGGAATAATGTTATGTGGTTTACTTAGAGCTATTTTTTGTTCCATTTACTGAATCTGGACCAAACCCGGTTTCCTTTCAGAGTGCAGATATGGCCAGGAGGAAATAAGTATTGAATTTGAGCAAAAATATATGGCTGGTGATGTTACAACATCATTCTGCTTCCGTTAATATCACCATCAAACCTTCTGGAACAGTCATAATATTTAGAGCACATTTTACCATGAAACCCCCTTTCCAATTGACCTTCTGATGTTTTTGTGTTAATGAGCGCACCTTTTCTTCAAGGTCTTCCTGTTTTTTTTGCAGCACTGCTATTGAGCATAACCACTACCACGTGTGCTTGAAACATTTTTTGGTAAATCTGGCTAAGGGTCTGGACAGAATGGATGTAGGAGGGGTGGGAAGGAAGGAGAGCGGTGGAGGAATGAAGTACCAGAATGTGAAAACATCAGTCAGCCAGAATCCGGTGCCAGTGTGTGTTGGGTTAAGGTGTCCTAACTTGTTGAGGCGCAATCGTGCATAATTCATATCCTGCATGGTTGTTGAATTGGGTATTTTGTGAACAATGTGAGAATCTTAAGGCGCTTCACACTTACACCCTTTTATCGTTTTTTACTTTGTTTGCTCAGTCCACAATAATTGGCCAAGCCAACCAGAATGAGCAGTTCTAAACTAACTGTTGTTGACGGTTAAAGCTGGGTTATATTTTTCAACTAAAAAAAAAAATCATATTCGCATCACACAATATGTCGTAACAGTAATTTATTTTGTTCTAATAGTACTGTGCCTCATAATTATGTAATTTAGTCAATAAAACCCTTGAAGACAAAATAATTTGTCTTCGGGGCGGTCAACCCCTCCTGATCCAACCACAGGATTTAGAGAAAGGAGAGGTGAGCAAAGCCCACGAAGGAGCCTCGTCATTGGCTGACGTGATACATAGTGAAGCATGTGCACGGTGCAAACTTGTTTTCAGTAAAGCATTGCTGCCGAACACCCACCTGGAAAGATCGCAATACCTGTGCTTGACATAACAGCATAAAGTGCTAAAAAAAGAGAACATTAAATGAAGAAAATAAAGACGCTGTATGTCTAAAAACCCAAATATTTCCTCAAGTTTTGGCTCTTCTTTGGGTTTTTGGTGTAAAGATGGAGGGCATTGCAGGCCAGTCTTGGACTAACTGGCTCTTTTCCTTCGAGACTGGTAATCTAATGTTACATTTTCCTATATTGTGTGTGTATCCTTTTGCGTAACGACGTGTGTTACCGATAGTATGCAACAAAATAAGAAATAGGGGATCATTCGATGCAATTTCAGACTGTCAGCAACGTATGCGTGTGCACGTGAAGCTCTCGTGCGCGATTCCGTGCGCTTCCAGAGAGGACGGGACCAGGAGCGACTATCAGCGAGGTGCACAAAGTGGGGGGCGGGATTTACAGTTTGACTTCTGCATGATGACACAAGATTCAAGTACCCCAGCTTTAAAAATCACAATTACCTGTAAATTATAGCTACACAAAAAAATGTGAACACAAATTGCGATCTCGATTCACACGAACCCGCCTCTAAAAGTTAAAATTACATTTTTGTGACGTGTTATTTAATGAGCTGCATCACAAACCATTTTTATTTAAGGAGGACCTGTGACTCCCTTGGGGTCTAGATAATATGTAGTCACTTTTACAAACCCCGTTTCCATATGAGTTGGGAAATTGTGTTAGATGTAAATATAAACAGAATACAATGATTTGCAAATCCTTTTCAACCCATATTCAATTGAATGCATTACAAAGACAAGATATTTGATGTTCAAACTCATAAACTTTTTTTTTTTTTTTTGCAAATAATAATTAACTTAGAATTTCATGGCTGCAACATGTGCCAAAGTAGTTGGAAAAGGGCATGTTCACCACTGTGTTACATGGCCTTTCCTTTTAACAACACTCAGTAAACGTTTGGGAACTGAGGAGACACATTTTTTAAGCTTCTCAGGTGGAATTCTTTCTCATTCTTGCTTGATGTACAGCTTAAGTTGTTCAACAGTCCGGGGGTCTCCGTTGTGGTATTTTAGACTTCATAATGCGCCACACATTTTCAATGGGAGACAGGTCTGGACTACAGGCAAGCCAGTCTAGTACCCGCACTCTTTTACTATGAAGCCACGTTGATGTAACACGTGGCTTGGCATTGTCTTGCTGAAATAAGCAGGCGCGTCCATGGTAACGTTACTTGGATGGCAACATATGTTGCTCCAAAACCTGTATGTACCTTTCAGCATTAATGGCGCCTTCACAGATGTGTAAGTTACCCATGTCTTGGGCACTAATACACCTCCATACCATCACAGATGCTGGCTTTTCAACTTTGCGCCTATAACAATCCGGATGGTTCTTTTCCTCTTTGGTCCGGAGGACACGACGTTCACAGTTTCCAAAAACAATTTGATATGTGTACTCGTCAGACCACAGAACACTTTTCCACTTTATCAGTCCATCTTAGATGAGCTCAGGCCCAGCGAAGCCGACAGCGTTTCTGGGTGTTGTTGATAAACGGTTTTCGCTTGCTTTAACTTGCACTTACAGATGTAGCGACCAACTGTAGTTACTGACAGTGGGTTTCTGAAGTGTTCCTGAGCTCATGTGGTGATATCCTTTACACACTGATGTCGCTTGTTGATGCAGTACAGCCTGAGGGATCGAAGGTCACGGGCCTAGCTGCTTACGTGCAGTGATTTCTCCAGATTCTCTGAACCCTTTGATGATATTACGGACCGTAGATGGTGAAATCCCTAAATTCCTTGCAATAGCTGGTTGAGAAAGGTTTTTCTTAAACTGTTCAACAATTTGATCACGCATTTGTTGACAAAGGGGTGACCCTCGCCCCATCCTTGTTTGTGAATGACTGAGCATTTCATGGAATCTACTTTTATACCCAATCATGGCACCCACCTGTTCCCAATTTGCCTGTTCACCTGTGGGATGTTCCAAATAAGTGTTTGATGAGCATTCCTCAACTTTATCAGTATTTATTGCCACCTTTCCCAACTTCTTTGTCACATGTTGCTGGCATCAAATTCTAAAGTTAATGATTATTTGCACACAAAAAAAAGTTTATCAGTTTGAACATCAAATATGTTGTCTTTGTAGCATATTCAACTGAATATGGGTTGAAAATGATTTGCAAGTCATTGTATTCCGTTTATATTTACATCTAACACAATTTTCCAACTCATATGGAAATTAGGTTTGTATAACTAATTTGTACATGTCACTACATGTTAGTGTTGTTATGCACATGCCAATCATTTTTGCATTTCCTCTTGGCCTGAAGCAAAGTGGTAGTGAGAGCTTTACTTAATGTCCAAATAAGCGCTTCCACCTTGGTGTGACATCACAACGTAGCCAGACTGCATTACCCTGGGAAAAGAGGCATTCAAAAGTGCGTGCAAGTTCACACCAAAATGCATGAACCTTATGATATGTTGCTTTGGCATTGTTTAACACAAGTACCCAACATTTGTAAGTCAGAAAAGATGTAACTAATCATAGTTCTAACCTGACTCTCGCCAGATCCTTGTAGTTCGCTGAGCTCCACACAATGATCTGGGCTCGAAGGCAATGCAAACTACTTCAAGATAGCAAAAAATAATGCACCAATCACGATCGCCGGGCGGGATTTCATAGATGTGACGTAGCACCGAAGCGACTGTTTGATTCAAACAACAATGCGTGTGCTGACATTGATTCTGCTATTGCAACTGTTTTGCGACATCAGTCGTCTACTGACATTGCTGCGTTGTTTCCGTAAAAGTTCTCTAACTTTTCGCTCTGTCGTTATCCAATATGTTGGCTGTTCTGTTTTGGATTTCCCAGCGTCGCTCTCATCAGCGTCACGGGTTTATTTGGATGTGAGTGGATGAAGTAGCACGTCATTCAAGATAACGGACAAGTGGTTTATCCAATCACATACAATGCTTTTTTTTTTTACAAGGCCCCGCCTTCTGAAATGCAACTCCTATTGAGAAGTCCCAGATCCTTGTGTGGAGCTCAGCGAACTACAAGGATCTGGCGAGAGTCAGGTTAACATAGTTCCACTTTAGAATAAAAAAAACAAATCCCCCGTCAACTGTTCTTCCTAGCCCTCCCATGAAGAAAGGCAGAAGACAATAGGATTTTTTTTTTTGAAAAAACAAAACACATTGAGAGGTTTAATAATATTAGTAATAATTAGGGATGTCCGATAATGGCTTTTTGCCGATATCCGATATTCCGATATTGTCCAACTCTTTAATTACCGATACCGATATCAAACGATACCGATATCAACCAATATATACAGTTGTGGAATTAACACATTATTATGCCTAATTTGGACAACCAGGTATGGTGAAGATAAGGTACTTTTAAAAAAAAATTATAAAATAAAATAAGATTAAGTTAAAAACATTTTCTTGAATAAAATAGAAAGTAAAACAATACAAAAACAGTTACATAGAAACTAGTAATTAATGAAAATTAGTAAAATTAACTGTTAAAGTTTAGTACTATTAGTGGACCAACAGCACGCACAATCATGTGTGGTTACGGACTGTATCCCTTGCAGACTGTATTGATATATATTGATATATAATGTAGGAACCAGAATATTAATAACAGAAAGAAACAACCTTTTTGTGTGAATGAGTGTGAATGAGTGTAAATGGGGGAGGAAGGTTTTTTGGGTTGGTGCACTAATTGTAAGTGTATCTTGTTTTTTATGTTGATTTAATAAAAAATAAAAAAAAAACGATACCAATAATTTAAAAAAAAACGATACCGATAATTTCCGATATTACATTTTAACGCATTTATCGGCCGATAATATCGGCAGGCCAATATTATCGGACATCTTTAGTAATAATACTCATAACGTTTCTTTAAAATGTAAGCGCATTGTGCGTGAATGTGTGTTTGCATGGTTTGAAAAATGAATCCCAAAAAATTGTGACCTTAATTGTAAGCAAGAAAATTGTGATTCACATTTTCTGCAGCCTTAATGTAGCTACAGGTTGCAAGCATAGACCAGCGGCTTACAAACACATCTTTAGCACATGGTCATACTCGCATTGGACCCTTTACTTTAGCTAGCCTGGTTTGTTAGTAAAGGTATCAACAGTTTAGTTCCATTTGCATTCATGTGTGGCTGCGCTTGTTTAAAGTTCTTGTGCCCATTGCTGACCAATCGGAATATATTATTACTTGTGGGAGCATGTTGCTGTCGCTTGGATTTTTGTACTCCAAATGAGGCATACAAATTAAGATTATGGAGGTCTGCAATCTTCAGTCACCAGTACTCTTTATATACGCTCAGCACTTCCACTATGCAAACACTAACTATAGGCACCAGTCCACATTATGTAAACTTGCATACACAGTTGGGTATGGATACATGGGTATGGTTCATCAATTAACACATTTGCAAGAATTGGATACCTTTTTCTTTTTTTTGAATGTGCCAATTAGGTAAAATAGTTGCAGGCATGCATGAAGCTTTTACCCCCTGCTGAGTTTGGAACAAAGTCTGTATGCCTTCTTTTCTCTGCTTCATCATTGTGCCCTGTCCCTCTTGGTGGGATGATTAACTCATTTCTTAACTATATAAAGCTTGCAACACTAAAGGGAGACATCTAGGGGCTGATTGTATATAAGGAACAAAGGAATAAAATCACCAAAAATGAGTTAGGGGCTTGTGATAAAGTATCTGTTCTTTGGAGTATTTACGAGGTGGTAAGTCCCGCATGTCTGTGTGTTTCTGTTAAAGGCTGCCAGAAATGTCTTATCTGTGTCAGGCAAGGGAGACGCACAAAAAGTCAAATTTAAAAACTAAATGAATAAGGAGTGTCTGTTGTTGAGTTGTAAACACCATCAGTCATCCTCATGCAAGAAGTGTCTTGCGTTACCTTGCTGTAGGTTTTGTTGACATTGTTTTTCACGGCTCTGGACTATAATCTTGACCTTATCTCTCACAAAGTGCAATCTTTAACACCGTGACCAAGTTTGACTAAATAAGGCAAAAATAAATCACAACATTCTGTCTTGGCAGACCACGGCACGTTCTTTGTGATGCTGCGAGCCGGAACGCTCCCCCCCCCCCCAAGCAGAAGTTGCAGGTGTCGGTGGTATGCTGATCAGTTCCTCGCCACCCTGACAATGCCATGCATGACTGGCTCCTAATAAGGGATGTCAGAAATCTCTGTTTTACTCTTTTTTTTTTTCTTTTTTTTTATGTCCTGTCCAGCTTCTCAGGCAAATCATATAGTTGATGTAGATGCCCATGTCGGCTGTTCAGATTTACTTTACAAAAGAGAAGTGTAGGATACTTCTCTTGTTGCCTTATTTGTATTTGACTTTATTAAATGTATTTATATTATCATTTAGTGCAGCCGGGCCGGAGCAGGAGGGGATAGAAAGAGAAAAAAAAAGAAGACAGAGGGGGAAATTGTGGGGACAAGAGGGGGATTAGACAGAGAGACAAAAACAACAACAGCAAACAACAACAACAACAATAGAGCAACATCAGCAAATATGACATGTACAAATATGATGGTAAAAGTAATAGCAAATAAGCAGTTAGCGAAAAATAAAAAATAATACAGAAATGACAATGAGCATTATTACACTACAAATGGATCAATACAAATACCAATAGAAATAGCGCTATTGATAATGAACAATACCAATAATTTACCTTTATTATCAACAATACAGTTGTTTAAATGCAACAATACATATACGTAATGATAACTTGAGATATGAAAGAATGCAGAAAAATGGAGGGGGAGAAAGAGAAGCAACCTACATTAACCTTGTAGATTGTTATAGTCACAATAGGTTAAGCTTTGTCAGTGTGCCATGTGTTACACCCAGTTTACCCTAGGGCAACAACGTTAATATATGTTTGATGAAACGTGATTATGTGCATGAGTGTAAGTATGCATATGTACTTGTATATGTACAGAATGTGTATATGTGTTTGTACAATGAATGTATATGTACAGAATGTGTATATGTGTTTGTACAGTGAATGTATATGTACAGTATGTGTATGTGTATGTTTGTATATTGAATGTGCGTGTGGATGTACGAACATTAGGTAGGTAAATATGTACTGTATTTGTGTATGTATGTGGGAGCGTAGGTACCTATGTACGTATGTGAGCATAAGTGAATTTGCATGTACAATACATTCGACTCCCAGAGTGCGTGGGAGCCAGAGCACGGCCCCATCACCCCCGAGAGCCCAACCCACAAACAGGAGGCGTGGTGCCCAGGGAACCAGGGACCACCGCCCCCACGCAGCCAAGCCGGCCAACGACAGGAACCCCAGAGCCCGACCCACCGTACCGCCCACAAGGGCCAGCAGCAGGCTGCAGACAGACGCACCCGGCAGAGGACAGGGCACGAGAAAAGCAGGGGACAGCCAGACCCCAAGCCAGCGAGAGACCACACCCCACACGGGCAGAAAGGCGAGACGCCCCGCCCAAGGGACCTAGAGACTCCCCGCAACCGGACGGGAAGACCGCCCTCGCCCCACCGGCAACCGGGCCCCCACGAGCCCACCCCCCACCCCCGGAGAGCGCGGCGAGGCCAGCCCCCGGCCACCCCACCCAAACCGGCCGCCGCAGGACCACCCAGGCACAGGGCCACGGGAACCACCCACCCCACCCGCAGGGACCCCAACGATGGAGATGGAACAACCAGCAACCGCCCCGCCGACCCCCCCCCTGAGGGAGGGGAAAAATGAAAAAATAATATTAATAAAATATATTAAAAAATAAATAAATAAATTAATTAATTAATTAAAAAAAATTTATAAAAAAAAAAAAAGAATTAAAAGAAGATCACAGACATGCTGACAAACAAGGTCACTACCCCAGCAACTGGCCGACTCGCAGCACCTCGGAATACCTTGCAGCACCAAGCTACCACAATAGACGCAGGGACTAGGCCCAACAGGCCCCAACCAAGACGGGCACCCGGAAGGGATGGACAGCGGGACCCAGGAGCTCCAGACACGCAGTTCGGATGCAGTAGCCTGAGGCGTCGACCCCCGTCTGACAGGCAGGCCCAGAGCGTACCCCCAGAAATATACATACATACATACATATATACATACACATACACACATACATGTATACATACCCACACATACACATATATACATATACATACACATATGTACACATACACATATATAAACATACATACATACACACACATATACATACATATCCACAGTTCGTCAGCCCCGACAGCCATCACGCGCGCGCGCTGCCACCAGTCACAACATCAGCCACACCCCTGCACCAGACCCAGCAGCCACGGGCGCCCACACCACAAACAAACGGCAGCAGAAACAGCAGCCGCAATAACCCCAGACAGCCAGCACCAGCCAATCAAATCAAAGCGATCAAAAAAAAACTGCGACCAGCAACCACACGCCACCAGGACCACGGAGACCAGCCGGCGCCAGCCCGCCCGTCAGCCCGAACGCCAACACGCAAACAAGAGACACCAACAACCCCCCCAACCAAAAGGCCCCCCACCCCAACCCAAACCCGCACAAACACACCACCGCCCAAACAACCGAGACACAGCATCCAGACCAGACACGGGGGCTGCGCCGCCACCACACCAAGTCACCAACAGAGACCCCACAGTGCAAGGTCGGGCCACACGGGCACGGACCCCACCCAACAGGAAGTGAGACCCGCGCGACGCCACACACAAATAAATAATAAGATTAAAAAAAATAAAAAATAAAAAAATAAAATAAAATAAAAAATAAAATTTTAAAAATAAAATAAAATAAAAATAAGTAAATAATAAAAATAAAAATAATAAATACATTAAAAATAAAAAAATATATATAACAATAATAAATGAATAAAAGCCTGGCAGGCCACCAGACCGCAGTCCCCGCCGGCCGACGAGGCAATGAGGGGTGCGCCGAACCCCAAACCCCCCATGCATGTGTACAAGGCCCCCAGAGTGTCTACTGTGTTTTACTCTTTAATGCTGAGGCTTGTTTGTTGACATCGAGCTGCGCCTAAACCCAGAATCTCTTAGTTCAGTTGGTATTTCTTGTGGAATGTATTAATGCATTTTTAAACACGTTGCAGCAGAATATTTAATAACTGTTTTTAGTTCAGAGACAGTGTGTTGCAGAAATGTTAAAAGTACCTTATTAGATACTGTGAATCTTCCTGAGAGCCAGTGTCCTCTGCAGTGGACATGTATAACAAGGTTATTTGTTTATAAAACACTGATGAATGAAATAAACCACAACTAAATGTCTACTGAAGAGGACGCTGACACTCAGGAGGATGTACAATATGTATGCAATCTTATCTATGTGCACTCTTATTTATCCATTACAAAGGAGTAATTATGAATGCAGTAAAAAGGATAAACATACTAAAATTATAAAGAGAATAGGAAAATAATGTATTTTTTTTCCCACAAAAAAGTTATGGTATGCCAAGAATAAAGCCGTAGATATTTTCAATAAAAAGCAGAATAGTTTACTATATTAGTAGCAATTAACATTTAATACTAACACATTGCATTTGTACCAAAATAGTCGTTTTTATTAAAGCTGCAGAATGAAATCACCATTGTTAATAAAATGTAAAAATACTAGGTCTGGTTATAGCCAAATCTGAGTCCTTAGAATTTGCCCTTTGAATCTGTAGCATTTGTTTGTGTTTTTCTTTAAAGAAATAAACATATTTTAAGGATATAGAACTGTATACTGTCTGACAACAAAGTCATACGTAGACCTGGGTTGATATTCGATAAATCAATTAAACAAACGATGAATGAAGATTAAGTCACTAAGTTTGCCAGCCTCGAAAAATTGCTGTGCGCATAAGTTTTTGGGTGTTTGTACTACATGCACATAAAGGGTAATAACTGTTATTAATCTGCGATTAGTATGTAAATTAAAATGATCAAAAAAACACGATTCATAACCACACTTTGATGAAACCATGGACCGACGAGCGTCACATAAAAACAAGACATTAATGTCTGTCCCCATTAAAAAACGTACACAAATCTAAACCTGTATAAACACATTACTATCCAAACAACAAATAAGTATTCACATTGAACATAATGGCTGTGCTGTTTTAGCACAAAGTGAGCTATATAAACTCCACAGTGTCGAGTTGAACCAGATGGTTCAACTTAAAAAAACAAAACATTTACAAATTAAGATGAATAAACATATTTAAACACACAAATAAAAACAATATTGCTGTTATAAATCCTGGACAATATTTAATGTTTCCTTTGCCACGAAAATATATTGTGTGTCTATTTATTCTAGCTATTAAAAAAAGACAATACAACTTTGTTAAAAACAATTTGTTTTAGTATAAGTACTTTTTGAACATATTCAACAATACCACGATCACAATAAACGTAATCATTTTGGTCAGAATAACATTATTTAGCCATATGATTTGTTGTGTATATTTGAAGGTCCGCCACCTCCTCCTTAACAGAGACAGAACCTATTTGAATGTGATTTGTATTCCAGTGCAGAATTTACAGAGTATTAATTATTTGTATTATTGTTTTTTATATTTAACTTGGATGTTTCAAAGTTTACATCCCAAATACAATGTTAAAGTATACAAAAAATATAAGTTTATTGCATGTGAAATGGCATACTTGCGTTATTATTATTTATTAGTATGTATTATTTCATCAGTGGTTAATTTAATCCCAAAATAATGTTGACAATAATATCGTTTATCGGCGATTATTTGTAGATTAATATATCATCAAGCACAAGTTGTTATGTAGATCTAGCCGTTTCTGTTTGTGAACTTGTGGAAGGATCATTACCTTTGCCAGAGGAGAGCTACACCTCCGATTTTACGGCATGACGAGCTTCGTGTCTGACAGCAGGCACGTTCCAACGAGCCCTGCATCCCCCATGTAGAAATATCCTCCAACACTTTTAGTAAAATATTATTGTGTGCAGGAAAATAGATTTTATAGAGTAAGACATGTGGGAGGCCAGCTGTCTTTCGGCACATCACACCAGGGAACGATGACAAATACTTCATCCTTATCTATGAGCACCAATCGGAGGGGTAAATGTCTAATATGATCTACTAGCAGCGAAATAGAAAACACATCAGTCATTTGGTATTAAGGAAGTCAGTTCTGTTGATTGTGACTTTTTTTTTTTTCTAACAGACTAACAGTTTGACCTACAGCAAGAAGATTAAAGGATTTCAAAAAACACTTTAACTTTACTGCGTGGGGTTCCCTACGGCTTCTTCCCACCTCCAAAGACATGCACCTGGGGATCGGTTGATTGGCAACACTAAATGCACCCTAGTGTGTGAATGTGAGTGTGAATGTTGTCTGTCTATCTGTGTTGGCCCTGCGATGAGGTGGCGACTTGTCCTTGACCTTGCCTTCCGCCCGTGTGCAGGTGGTATAGGCTCAAGCACCCCCCGCGACCCTGTCAGGGACAAGCGGTAGAAAATGGATGGATGGATGGAATCGAATAAATCACAATTTAAAATATTCTGCACAGTTTAATTAAATGAGACCGCAATAAGGCACTGGAACTTAACACTGTGAAATCTAAATGAGTAATGTGCAAAATAGCACAGTGCAAATATTATATAAAACAATGGAGTCTATTAAATCGCCATTGCAAAAAGCTACATTGAAATATGACTATTTCAGTAAAACACACTTTTAATCTAATAATCATATTAATTATGGTCTCTCTTGATATTTCTCAAGCCTGAGTCCTCAATAGTTTGGGTGTCTATAAGAGCTGCTAAAATAACCTTATCCCAGACTATGCCACCTGTCAGCAATCTCATCACACGTCATACCAGCTTAGCATTGCAAAGTCGGTGCCAAGGCGAAGGAATGCGACACGACAAGGCACCCATGCAAGTCTAAGATTGTAATGATAGTTCAAGATTGCATATTATGCGCAGGAAATAACACAAAATGCCCTCCTTGTTCTGTGTCTTTGGTTAGCCATTGGAGCATTTTAATAAAGCTCATTTATCACCGAGTGTCTTGTTTGCGATCCCTTTCACCATAAAGACTTGCAGAGCCACATCTAAACAGGCGAGGATTACACACTCAATGAAAACTAAGTCGTGAGCTGGCTTGTTGGGACTCTGTTGCCAGTGGTCTCGGGATCAAAGTTAATGGCTTTCACTGCACACAGCCAAGAAGAGAGATATTACGTTGCACCTGAGAACATATTCATGTTCCACATTTACTGCATATCTGAGTGAGAGCATGCAGTTGCCTGTGACGTGTTCAGCGTGGGTGTTCTTCACTTATTTCATTTTCCAGAGGCTTTTAGGTACAAATGATGGTGTTTAGGACTGTTTTAAAATGTATCTTGTGTGCTGAGGGAAGCACTTTTCATTATCTATAGCTGGGGTGTCAAACTCGTTTTAGATCGGGGGCCACATGGAGAAAAATCCACTCTCACATGGGCCGTACTGGTAAAATAACGGCACAATAACTTAAAAGTAAAGAACTTCAGATTGTGTTCTTTGTTTAAAAATAGAACAAGCACATTCTGAAATTGTAAAAAAAATCATTATGTTGTTTTTTTACACTTACATGTGGCGTTCAATATTTTCCATCCATCCATCTTCTTCCGCTTATCCGCGGTCGGGTCGCGGGGGCAGCAGCCTAAGCAGGGAAGCCCAGACTTCCCTCTCCCCAGCCACTTCGTCCAGCTCTTCCCGGGGGATCCCGAGGTGTTCCCAGGCCAGCCGGGAGACATAGTCTTCCCAACGTGTCCTGGGTCTTCCCCGTGGCCTCCTACCGGTCGGACGTGCCCTAAACACCTCCTTCGGGAGGCGTTCGGGTGGCATCAGGACCAGATGCCCAAACCACCTCATCTGGCTTTTCTCGATGTGGAGGAGCAGCGGCTTTACTTTGAGCTCCCCCCGGATGACAGAGCTTCTCACCCTATCTCTAAGGGAGAGCCCCGCCACCCGGCGGAGGAAACTCATTTTGGCCGCTTGTACCCGTGATCTTGTCCTTTCGGTCATAACCCAAAGCTCATGACCATAGGTGAGGATGGGAACGTTGATCGACCGGTAAATTGAGAGCTTTGCCTTTCGGCTCAGCTCCTTCTTCACCACAACGGATCGATACAGCGTCCGCATTACTGAAGACGCCGCACCGATCCGCCTGTCGATCTCACCATCCACTCTTCCCTCACTCGTGAACAAGACTCCGAGGTGCTTGAACTCCTCCACTTGGGGCAGAGTCTCCCCCGCAACCCGGAGATGGCACTCCACCCTTTTCCGGGCGAGAACCATGGACTCGGACTTGGAGGTGCTGATTTTCATCCCAGTCGCTTCACACTCAGCTGCGAACCGATCCAGTGAGAGCTGAAGATCCTGGCCAGATGAAGCCATCAGGACCACTTCATCTGCAAAAAGCAGTTCAATATTTGTATATCTTTAATTATCGTTATCTATATTTTGTGAATAAATTATGTGATAATGTTAAACATTCAACTCATTGGTGTTAATTTTCAATCTATCAAGATAAAAAAAATTATATCAAAATCAAATTACAGTATGTTTATGTAGTTTGATAATTTTCCTCGACAGATGTACTAACGTGGTTTATTTTGTACATATGTAGCATCAAAGATAGCTACAAAGATACAAAGAATTGCTATTGCGACATCCAGTGGACACATTTAGAACAGCAGTTTTTTTCATTAAAAAATGTCAGGTGAATGTTTATACTTTGCAAACTCATCCCGCGGGCCGTATAAAACCTGTTTGCGGGCCTGTACGTATGACACCCCTGATCTATAGGCTGCTTTTTCACCATAAAAAATACATTTCAGGTTTGCGTTGTTCACATGATCTTGAGTTGTTTATTCAAGACAATGCACAAAGATGAACAATCTGATTTACACAATGTAAATAAACCAGATTATAGCATATTTGCTCATTTACATCTGCAGTCCCAAAACATAAAAACAAAAACACAGAAGGACAATGAAATATTACAATGTCAAAAACAAAGACACAAAAAATAACAACATTGACGTTTTTAAGAAACAATTGAGGATGCTTTTTAAATGTATAGGAAGTAGGACATTATTTCTAATGTTACTGGGAAGTCTTTCAAAAATAACTTCCTTGGACTGACAGAACTCATTATCCAAAGGTTGTTTTTCTGTAGGGATGTCAATGTCTTCTCTGGAGGAGGCTCTGGTGCCAAAATCTCTTGTCAGTCCTCAGCTTAATGCATGTGGAGAGTGGTGGTGGGGCTAGTCCGTGAAGAACTGTATAAATTAAACAGCTGTTTTTAAAATAAATAAAATTTTTATAGTTAAACATTTTTTATTTTACCAAAAATGTTACACTGATGGAATGACAACGGCTTTTGATCAAGGTTTTTTTTTAGACTTTTTAAATAACATTTCTGTGGGTTTTATTTTTTTTTTTCAGTGAGTGATTAGGTGGTGATGCACTAATCTGTGGGAAGATATTGAGTGTAAAAACATCTTAGCAGCCTTGATTGTCATCGAAGGTCTGATTTGTTTAAAATTATGCAGATTGAACTTGATTCTTTTTGCTGTGAGTTTGATTTGTTTTTTAAAAGAAAGTGTTGGATCCAAGGTACATGAGCTTGATCTTGTAGAGGAGTTCAACATTCCCCAGGAACACACTGGACCGCTTGAGTTTTTTGGGAGGTTTTTTTTGTGAACATCATTGAAACATTTTTGTTTTTGTTTAACAACAAACATGATTTAAGAAGCCAATTCTGAATACTCATTGGGGTTGACGAGAGGATGGATGATGCGTCCTGTGTGCTTTTGGCAGGCGTAAAGACAACGGTGTCATCGGCATACATTTGAAAGCTAGGATGACAAGGTACTACCAACCCTCACTGATTGTCTTCTGTTTGACAAGTAAGATTGAAACTAAGTAATAGTATGCTCTTCAAAGTTAAAGTTAGACAGGAGAGCTTTGTTGATGCACCTTTGGGAGCAATTACAGCCTCAAGTCTATTTCAATACGATGCCACAAGCTTGGCACACCTATCTTTGGGCAGTTTCGCCCATTCCTCTTTGCAGCACCTCTCAAGCTCTATCAGGTTGGATGGTTTTCATCCAGGATGTCTCTGTACATTGCTGCAATGATATTTCCCTCTATCCTGACTAGTCTCCCAGTTTTTGCCGCTGAGTACCATCCCCACAGCATGATGCTGCCACCACCATGCTTCACTGTAGGGATGGTATTGGCCTGGTGATGACCAATGCCTGGTTTCCTCCACACATGATGCCTGGTATTCCCGCCAAAGAGTTCAATCTTTGTCTCATCAGACTAGGGACTTTTGTTTCTCATGGTTTGAGAGTCTTTCTGGTGCATTTTGGCAAACTCCAGGCGGGCTGCCATGTGCTTTTTATTAAGGAATGGCTTCCATCTGGCCACTCTACCATAGAGGCCTGATTGGTAGATTGCTGCAGAGATGGTTGTTTTCTGGAAAGTTCTTTCTCCCCAGAGAAATGCAGTAGCTCTGACAGAGTGATCATGCGGTTCTTGGTCACCTTAACTATGGCGCTTCTTCCCCGATTGCTCAGTTTAGACGATCGGCCAGGTCTAGGAAGAGTCCTGGTGTTTCCAAACATCTTTCACATACGGATGATGGAGGCCACTGTGCTTATTTGGGACGTTCAAGTCTGCAGATGTTTTTCTGTACCCTCACTTCAACTTCATTCTTGTTGTGTGCTCTGCTATGCACTGTCAAATGTGGGACCATAAATATATAGACAGGCGTGTGCCTTTCCAAAACATGTCCAATCCACTGAATTTACCACAGGTGGACTTCAATTATAACCTGACCCTCGCCAGATCCTTGTAGTTCGCTGAGCTTCACACAAGGATCTGGGACTTCTTAATAGGAGATGTATTTCAGAAGGCGGGGCCTTGTAAAAAAAATAATTGTATGTGATTGGATAAACCACTTGTCCGTTATCTTGAATGACGTCCTACTTCAACCGCTCACATCGAAATCAACTCGAGACGCTGATGAGAGCGACGCTGGGAAATCCAAAACAGAACAGCCGACATATTGGATAACGACTGAGTGAAAAGTTAATAAATGCCTTCAAAACCGTTCTCTGCTCATCTTTTAAAGAATTAATATTCGATAGCAGAATCAATGTCAGCACACGACTCCTCGCTGCGTGCCGGCATTGTTGTTTGAATCAAACAGTCGCTTCGGCGCTACGTCACATCTATGAAATTCCGCCCGGTGATCCTGATTGGTTCATTACTTTTTGCTATTTTGAAGGAGTTTGCATTGCCCTCGATCCCAGATCCTTGTGTGGAGCTCAGCGAACTACAAGGATCTGGCGAGAGTCAGGTTACTCCAATTAAGCTTCATGGCAAAGGCTGGAAATACTTATGTACATGTGATTTCTTATTTTTACATTGTCATTATGGGATATTGTGTGTAGAATTTTGAGGACAAAAATTAATGGACAAAATTCCACTTTGGAATAAGGCTTCTAACATAACAAAATGCGGAAACAAGTGAAGCACTGGGAATACTTTCCTGCTGCACTATACATTGATAAACATTTAATTGGACTTTAGTCAGTTACAAAAAGGATGAAGTAACATTTCTATTAAAGTTGTCTACTGATTTGTTTCATGGGTTCTGACTTTTTGGGGGGATTCAGCCCACAGACTAGGAACAGGTGGTTTGCTTGGGCACTCTTTTTTTGTGCTACAAGAGCCTCTGGACTAAGGTCTCTGTTCTCTATTTATAGACCAATTAAAAAGAATAATGATGTCACTCTTGTGATAATGTTGTGTATAATCTACACAGGCTGTAGATGATACAGTGTACAAACCAGAAATTCATATTGTAAAAATGTCTCTGGTGACGTGACAGGCAAACCAGCCAGTAAGCCACGCTCTCAGCTTATTCTTCAGCTTATACACACGCACATATTGTGATTGTATCTCTAGTAAATGTTAAACAATAGTAATCAGTGAGATAAATACATGTATAACACACGTGCGTGCGTGCGTTCTCCGAGGCAAGTCTGAAATAGATGTGATCTCAGCACAACAGTGTTTACTGGACGCTGTGCAGTGGTGCTTTCCTGCACGTGCCCGGTGCTTGACATTTGCGGGGAGCCAAGAAAGTAAGAGAGGCATTCAAGAGGAGCGAGTGAACGAGGCTAGGTCACCACTTTTTCCCCTCAATAATAAAAAAAAAAGGACCTAAAAACCTGAAATGTTTTTTTATTGTGATGGCCATAAAATGAAACTTCAGTAATCACTTGGCTTCGTCAGCCTCACTTTTACGAGCATAAGAAAGAGCTGTGCAGCCTTTTATGCAATTAACTGCTCTTATTTATGTACAATAATAATAATGATACGAGCAGTTGGCAGTGTTGGCCACCATGTAACATACGATAGAATGACCTTGTTGTAGTTTGCACACTTACAGAAATATGGTCCACAGCTATCATCTGTCAGTGGTTTTCCACAGCGTTTTAACTCATTAAATAATGATTTCATTTAGCTAAAGGTTGGACCTGCCAGACGGCTACCACCCCCCTAACTGATCCCCTCGTTTGTATGTGTGTCAGGCTTTTGTCTGGTTGGCTGGATGGGTGCGTGCCTTCAGTCCGTATGTGTGTCAGTGGGGAAACCCTGCTGAGGAGGTGAAAGGGGGGCAGTGGGCTGCAATATAATAAAAACAGGGGGAACGAAAAGTGGTATACTGAAGGGGAAGAGGTGGAATGAATCACATGGTAGCAAAGTCACTTAATTGACGGATGGTCCTAATGAAAGTTGTGTCTGTCATCACATTGGTCCTGCTGTCATGCGACTGTTCTGAACCAGCCCAGACTAGAGTGAGTCTCTGTGACAGAATCAGATAGCATCTTGCAGAGCCCACCATGCTCGTTAATAAGCACTATAACAGTCTCTTAATACAGTAGAACTGGCTTATCTCGCCACCCCTCTGACTGGCGCCGACACAAGCGGTTGTCGACATAACCAAAACGGAAACTAGCCCAGTGGTTCTTAACCTGGGTTCGATCGAACCCTAGGGGTTCAGTGAGTCGGCCTCAGGGGTTCGGCGGAGGTCAAAACACACCCGACTCATCGTGTAAATACAAACTTCTCCCTATCGGCGTATTACGGATACGGCAACAGCAGAAGTCACACTGATTTGCAGGTGTGTAATTTGTTGTGAGTTTATGCACTGTGTTGGTTTTGTTCTTTGAGCAAGGTGATGTTCATGCACGGTTCATTTTGTGCACCAGTAAAAAAACATGGTAAAACTTTAGTATGGGGAACATATTCACCATTAATTTGTTGCTTATTAACATGCAAATTAGTAACATATTTGCTCTTTACTAGTCATTATTAAGTACTTATTAATGCCTTATTCGACATGGCCTTATTATAACTCTAACCCTCTAACCCTGGCCCTAACCCTCTAACCCTAACCAAATAACTCTAAATTAAGTCTTTATTACTTAGAATATGTTCACCTAGTGTCCAAAAAACTCTAAATTAAGTCTTTGTTACTTAGAATATGTTCCCCATACTAAAGTGTTACCAAAAACATATAACTTTGTCTTTAATTTGAAAAGAAACAACATTTTGGCTTGTGCAGCCCTTTTAGACACTTGTGATTTAGGGCTATATAAATAAACATTGATTGATTGATTGATTTTATTTTTCACTAAAGAAGGGTTCGATGAATGCGCATATGAAACTGGTGGGGTTCGGAACCTCCAACAAGGTTAAGAACCTCTGAACTAGCCATTGCATGCACATTTACTTGTGACTTTTGCCAGAGACATAGGGCCAGATAGTGATAGTAAAGCATATTTGAGGCTATGGCTTAGAAACAGGTTGTGTTGGCTGCATTGGGGTGTGAAGTGCATCTTGCTGTAAAGGTTTTTGTTTTGTAGGCGCCAATAAAAGGCTGACTTGTGCCCATCTGAGTCCCAGTCCAATTTGTAAACATTAAAGTTAGGGCTGCAACGATTAATCGCTTAATTCAATTTAAAAAATGCTTTGACTTATATTTCGTTGCTTTTTGGTCCACAAACTACGGCCCGCGAGCCACATACGGCCTGCCAGCGTCCAAAATCCGGCCCGCGGGAAGTCCCAAGTTTACAAGAAAATGTTTTTATTTATTTTTTATTATTATTATTTTTTTAAATCTGTCCTTTCTAATCCATTTTCTACCGCTTGTTACTCTCGGTGTCTCCTAACCGCTTAGGCAAATCATATTGTCTAAAAATGCATTTTCCCATCGATAACGTGACATCATGGCGCTTGGTATATATATATATATATATATATATATATATATATATATATATATACAGCCCGGCCCCCGGCCAAATTTGCTTAACCCAATGCGGCCCCTGAGTCAAAAAGTTTGGGGCCCCCTGGTGTAATTCACGGGCGCAGCCACCGCTGCTGCTCACTGCTCCCCTGTGGGGATGGGTCAAATGCAGAGGATAATTTCACCGCACCTAGTGTGTGTTTGACAATCATTGGCACTTTAACTTTAACTTTTAACTGATAAAAATAGATAAAACTCAGAACGCGTGTAGTACCGAAACTTCAATAGAGCGGACATGAGAGGGCTCGTATGTGGTGCTGATCAGTGTGGCAGCAAACAGCAGAGTGTTTTTCTTTTTTAATTGTTATTAATTCACACTTATTAAAAATTTCAAGTTTCAATGTTGATGGTGTACATTCATTAGAAAATTAATGGCAAGCAGCGGAAAAATCTATTTTCCAAAAAGACTGTACGCAGGCTACAAAATGTGTTTTATCCAATCACTGGATTAACCAAATTAATTGTAATCAAACAAACTCATCTATAGATGATTCAATTACTAAAATAATCGATAGCTGCAGCCCTAATCATGTTTCATTGAAGATCACAGGCTGCTCTCTCCCCTCCCTAGATGAACTGTACAGCGTCAGTTGCCTCAAAAAGGCCCAAAACATCATAAGGGACCCATCTCACCCCGGACATAAACTTTTTGAACTGCTGCCCTCGAGCAGGAGATACAGGACAATAAAATAAAGACTTAAGAACACTTTTTACCCGAGAGCAATAGTGTCGCTGAACACAAGACGACAATAATGACTGTGCATGTGAGCTGTGTGCTTGGTATTTTTATGTATTTTATGTATTTTTATCTATTTATCTATGTTCTTATGTTTTTGTGTTATGAATTTGCACTAAATTAGTTTTTGCTTGCAATTTCGTTGTACAATGTACAATGACAATAAAGATATATTCTATTCTATTCTATTCTATACTCATTGACTTGAGCGGGCATTTTTCTTAAAATATCAACAACACGGTTGACCGGGACTTGATGAATTGTTCAACATAAGCAGGATCGGTGAATCCTATATCCGACGTAAAATTCCACTGCTTCTTTCAATTACCGGTAGAATTCTTAAGACGGACGTAAACATTCAGCATGTGTAAAAGCATCAATAAAGATCACAATCTAATTTCCACTCTGGCACAAAGGGTTCCGTTGACGTGTGCCAAGTTTTATGTTTATAGGAACCTGACTGTGATGGCTTCACATTACTGTTAATGCTTGTAGTGTGATCAGGTGCTCCACAACCAAGAGGTTTTAGGCACCCTGCCCTCCTCGCTATGTGTTGAGGAAGCTATCTGTAAAGAGAATATAATAGATGGAATTCTGATGGCTTATTTGTGTTTGTATCTCAGCATGAAGTTACCCGTGCTCAAAGACAGCCATCCCCTGTCTGCTTATCAGATTATGCCCAAGTTTATTACCGGTTGGGGTTTTCATCCAACCTCCATGTCTCGGCCTTTTGTATGCTTTGACTTTCACGCCCCGTGGGTCCGTGGAGGCTTTCCTGTGGCTCCCAATGACAGAGGATTCTTCTGTCTGTGTGGCCGGGCCTACTTTTCTCTAATCTAAACCACCATCGCCACATGGCTTCCATCATAACATCCAAAGCATTTCCAGGCTACAGGAACAAATTAATGAATGTCTTTATTTCTTTGTGCAGTCTGTGTATATATAATATATATATATATATATATATATATATATATATATATATATATATATATATATAATGTGTGTGTGTGTGTGTGTGTGTGTGTGTGTGTGTGTGTGTATGTGAGTGTGAAAGAAAGAGAGGGAGGAGAACAGATTTATGCAGACATACACAGACCTCCCAACACATTTTCCCAGCTAATTGCCTTGATCCACTTACTACTTGTCGTCAAAAGCCATATACAGAACGTGAGCTCACTCTGACCAGCTTTTGTGCCAAATGAGTTCCACCTGAGTGCTATAATCTGCTTTTATTGACCCTTCATTCACCTTCACTGGCTAGTGGCGTGTTACACGTCAGTGCCGAGCTGTCGTATAACCACATTTTATTTACTCGTTTTCCTCTTCTGAAGTCTGGAAAAGAAGCTGTATACCGGTGCTCTGCACAGGCAGGGAATGTGGCATTGGTGGCAATGTCTGCATGCATCCTCTAGATTAGGGATTTTTTTTCTACCAATGTGTGATCATCAGGTGTGCCATAGAAAATGATTTAATTTCACTTATTTGGTCCGAAAACTCTTGTTTATCTACATCAAATGTGCTTTGTTTATCTGTTTCTGCCAGCGACACATGGTAACAAGCGGAACAATTAAAGCAGCGGTTCTTAACCTGGGTTCGATCGAACCCTAGGGGTTCTGTGAGTCGGCCTCAGGGGTTCGGCGGAGCCTCCGCCGCGGAGGTCAAGACACACCCGACTCATTGTGCAAATAAAAACTTCTCCCTATCGGCGTATTATGGATACCCCCAAACAACATTCCCTCTAATTTTCCATCTGATTTGCAGGTGTGTAATTTGTTGTGAGTTCATGTTGGTTTTGTTCTTTGAACAAGGTGATGTTCATGCACGGTTCATTTTGTGCACCAGTAAAAAAAACATATAACTTTGTCTTGAATTTTAAAAAAATATATATATATATATTTTTTTCACTAAAGCATACTTGCCAACCTTGAGACCTCCGATTTCGGGAATTGGGGGGTTTGGAGGGGGGCGTGGTTGAGAGGGGAGGAGTATATTTACAGCTAGAATTCACCAAGTCAAGTATTTCATATATATATATATATATATATATATATATATATATATATATATGAAATACGTGACTTTCATTGAATTCTAGCTAGCTATATATATATATATATATATATATATATATATATATATAAAATAGCAGTTGTGCACTGCACTCTCTAAAAGCCCTAGATGTTATTGTCACATGTGCATGTACAGTAGATGGCAGTATTGTCCTGTTTAAGAGTGTCACAACATTGCTGTATACGGCAGACGAACTGCTTTACGGTAGACGAAAACGTGACTGCTGTTGTTGTGTGTTGTTACCGCGCTGGGAGGACGTTAATGAAACTGCCTAACAATAAACCCACATAAGAAACCAAAAACTCGCCCTCGATCATTCTACAGTTATAACGTGATTGGGCAGGCACGCTGTTTATATTGTGGGAAAGCGGACGTGAGAACAGGCTGGCCGCTGTCGACACGTCACTCAGGTCCGCATGGAGCTGGAGGGGGCGTGGCCTCTAGCTCCGCCTGAATTTCGGGAGATTTTCGGGACAAAATTTGTCCCGGGAGGTTTTCGGGAGAGGCGCTGAATTTCGGGAGTCTCCCGGAAAATCCGGGAGGGTTGGCAAGTATGCA
Organism: Nerophis lumbriciformis; assembly: GCF_033978685.3. Lineage (NCBI taxonomy): Eukaryota > Metazoa > Chordata > Actinopteri > Syngnathiformes > Syngnathidae > Nerophis > Nerophis lumbriciformis. The sequence goes on along the minus strand of NC_084551.2, from coordinate 33,311,669 downwards.
CTAAAGAAGGGTTCGGTGAATGCGCATATGAAACTGGTGGGGTTCGGTACCTCCAACAAGGTTAAGAACCGCTGAATTAAAGCATCTTCCACTAGATGGCAGGTAGTTGCTTCCTGTTGCCATTCATACCACATTTTGTTGGTAAGATTTCTCTAATTTAGTATATGTGCCTAGTATATCAGATGTTTTTAATCATAGTTTAACAGCCAATATAAAGAGCTTGAGGGGCATTACCATAAAATTACACTGTCAGTTGCATGCAATCCCATGTTTTAACTACTTTGAATAAGTCTCAGACAACTCTCATTAGTGTGTTCAAACTATTTTGGCATAATCCTAGCCATGATCCTGGAATTTTGATGGTTTAAAAGTGCTTTTAGTGATAATGCGCCATTTGTGTCTAGCTTTAATGCTCGTCTACACTTGACTCTGGCAGTGTGTGTGTCTTCAAAAAGCACTATTGTACTCTTTATACACTATTTACGTAAACACTCTAACGCTGCACTCGTTCAACGTTACAATGATATCACATAGTACATCAACGAACAGGAGGGCACAAACGTTATCAACACTAGCATAGCTATGTAGTTTTAACGTTATATTCACTTTACTTTAACAGTAGATTTGCTGAAGAAAAATAAAATGATACAAAATTATACATACTCCTTTATCATATTAATGAGAAAGGAGGGATCTCATTTGTGTCATCATAAAAATCAACTGTATAATCACTTTATCTCTTAATAATGTCGCAAAAAGATGAGGGAGCTGAAATACGTTTCTCTTATTTGGTTAATAAAGAGGGCCGCAGTTTCAAGAGCCTAAGGTCTCAGGGGCCGTATAGCAAAATCTTTAGAAAGTGCCTCCGCAGGTTATATTAGTTTGGGATAGAGATGTGCGATAAGGGCTTTTTTGCCGATATCCGATATTCCGATATTGTCCAACTCTTAATTACTGATTCCGATATCAACCAATACCGATATATACAGTCGTGGAATTAACACATTATTATGCCTAATTTTGTTGTGATGCCCCGCTGGATGCATTTAACAATGTAACAAGGTTTTCCAAAATAAATCAACTCAAGTTATGGAAAAAAATGCCAACATGGCACTGCCATATTTATTATTGAAGTCACAAAGTGCATTATTTTTTTTAATATGCCTCAAAACAGCAGCTTGGAATTTGGGACATGCTCTCCCTGAGAGAGCATGAGGAGGTTGAGGTGGGCGGGGTTGAGGTGGGGGGTAGGGGGTAGCGGGGGTGTATATTGTAACGTCCCGGAAGAGTTATTGCTGCAAGGGGTTCTGGGTATTTGTTCTGTTATGTTACGGTGCGGATGTTCTCTCGAAATGTGTTTGTCATTCTTGTTTGGTGTGGGTTCACAGTGTGGCGCATATTTGTAACAGTGTTAAAGTTGTTTATACGGCCATCCTCAGTGTGACCTGTATGGCCGTTGACCAAGTATGGTTGGCATTCACTTGTGTGTGTGAAAAGCCGCAGATATTATGTGATTGGGCCGGCACGCAAAGGCAGTGCCTTTAAGGTTTATGGCGCTCTGTACTTCTCCCTATGTCCACTCCGTACAGCAACGTTTTAAAAAGTCATAAATTTTACTTTTTGAAACCGATACCGATAATTTCCGATATTACATTTTAAAGCATTTATCGGCCAATAATATCGTCAGTCCGATATTATCGGACATCTCTAGTTTGACTCTGTGTTTACTTATTTACAAAGTAAATGCATTAGCTTTCACGGTGCACTGTCAATAAATTCCTTGTTCTGCCCTCACTACTGGTTTCCAGCATGTGCAGCTAGACAGATAGTTGACAGCATTAAGAAAGAGGAGCTAATATTTGTTGATAGTTGATGTTCCATCTTTTGAATTATTTTTATTCCTCAGTTTTATTTGCGCTTTCTTTAAAGGACCCAGATTTCCCTCGCCCGGACGCGGGTCACCGGGGCCCCCCTCCGGAGCCAGGCCCGGAGGCGGGGCACGATGGCGAGCGCCTGGTGGCCGGGCCTGTCCCCATGGGGCCCGGCCGGGCACAGCCCGAAGAGGCAACGTGGGTCCCCCCTCCAATGGGCTCACCACCCATAGCAGGGGCCATAGAGGTCGGGTGCAGTGTGAGCTGGGCTCGGCTACAGAAGCTAGCTCTTGGGACGTGGAACGTCACCGCGCTGGGGGGGAAGGAGCCTGAGCTAGTGCGCGAGGTCGAGAAGTTCCGGCTAGATATAGTCGGACTCACTTCGACGCACAGCAAGGGCTCTGGAACCAGTTCTCTCGAGAGGGGCTGGACTCTCTTCCACTCTGGCGTTGCCGGCAATGAGAGGCGACGGGCTGGGGTGGCAATTCTTGTTGCCCCCCGGCTCAGAGCCTGCACGTTGGAGTTCAACCCGGTGGACGAGAGGGTAGCTTCCCTCCGCCTTCGGGTGGGGGGACGGGTCCTGACAGTGGTTTGCGCTTACGCGGCAAACGGCAGCTCAGAGTACCCACCCTTTTTGGATTCGCTCGAGGGAGTACTTGAGAGTGCTCCCCCGGGTGATTCCCTCGTTCTACTGGGGGACTTCAATGCTCAGGTTGGCAGCGACAGTGAAACCTGGAGAGGCGTGATTGGGAAGAATGGCCGCCCGGATCTGAACCCGAGTGGTGTTTTGTTATTGGACTTTTGTGCTCGTCACAGATTGTCCATAATGTACACCATGTTCAAACATAAGGGTGTCCATATGTGCACTTGGCACCAGGACACCCTAGGCCGCAGTTCCATGATCGACTTTGTAGTTGTGTCATCGGATTTGCGGCCTCATGTTTTGGACACTCGGGTGAAGAGAGGGGCGGAGCTTTCAACCGATCACCACCTGGTGGTGAGTTGGCTGCGATGGTGGGGGAGGATGCCGGACAGACCTGGCAGGCCCAAACGCATTGTGAGGGTTTGCTGGGAACGTCTGGCAGAGTCTCCTGTCAGAGAGAGTTTCAATTCCCACCTCCGGAAGAACTTTGAACATGTCACGAGGGAGGCGCTGGACATTGAGTCCGAGTGGACCATGTTCCGCGCCTCTATTGTCGAGGCAGCTGATTGGAGCTGTGGCCGCAAGGTAGCTGGTGCCTGTCGTGGCGGTAATCCTAGAACCCGTTGGTGGACACCGACGGTGAGGGATGCCGTCAAGCTGAAGAAGGAGTCCTATCGGGTTCTTTTGGCTCATAGGACTCCTGAGGCAGCGGACAGGTACCGACAGGCCAAGCGATGTGCGGCTTCAGCGGTTGCGGAGGCAAAAACTCGGACATGGGAGGAGTTCGGGGAAGCCATGGAAAACGACTTCCGGACGGCTTCGAAGCGATTCTGGACCACCATCCGCCGCCTCAGGAAGGGGAAGCAGTGCACTATCAACACCGTGTATGGTGAGGATGGTGTTCTGCTGACCTCGACTGCGGATGTTGTGGATCGGTGGAGGGAATACTTCGAAGACCTCCTCAATCCCACCAACACGTCTTCCTATGAGGAAGCAGTGCCTGGGGAATCTGTGTTGGGCTCTTCTATTTCTGGGGCTGAGGTTGCCGAGGTAGTTAAAAAGCTCCTCGGTGGCAAGGCCCCGGGGGTGGATGAGATCCGCCCGGAGTTCCTTAAGGCTCTGGATGCTGTGGGGCTGTCTTGGTTGACAAGACTCTGCAGCATCGTGTGGACATCGGGGGCGGTACCTCTGGATTGGCAGACCGGGGTGGTGGTTCCTTTCTTTAAGAAGGGGAACCGGAGGGTGTGTTCTAACTATCGTGGGATCACACTCCTCAGCCTTCCCGGTAAAGTCTATTCAGGTGTACTGGAGAGGAGGCTACGCCGGATAGTCGAACCTCGGATTCAGGAGGAACAGTGTGGTTTTCGTCCTGGTCGTGGAACTGTGGACCAGCTCTATACTCTCGGCAGGGTCCTTGAGGGTGCATGGGAGTTTGCCCAACCAGTCTACATGTGCTTTGTGGACTTGGAGAAGGCATTCGACCGTGTCCCTCGGGAAGTCCTGTGGGGAGTGCTCAGAGAGTATGGGGTATCGGACTGTCTGATTTTGGCGGTCCGCTCCCTGTATGATCAGTGTCAGAGCTTGGTCCGCATTGCCGGCAGTAAGTCGGACACGTTTCCAGTGAGGGTTGGACTCCGCCAAGGCTGCCCTTTGTCACCGATTCTGTTCATAACCTTTATGGACAGAATTTCTAGGCGCAGTCAGGGCGTTGAGGGGATCCGGTTTGGTGGCTGCAGGATTAGGTCTCTGCTTTTTGCAGATGATGTGGTCCTGATGGCTTCATCTGGCCAGGATCTTCAGCTCTCCCTGGATCGGTTCGCAGCCGAGTGTGAAGCGACTGGGATGAGAATCAGCACTCCAAGTCCGAGTCCATGGTTCTCGCCCGGAAAAGGGTGGAGTGCCATCTCCGGGTTGGGGAGGAGACCCTGCCCCAAGTGGAGGAGTTCAAGTACCTCGGAGTCTTGTTCACGAGTGAGGGAAGAGTGGATCGTGAGATCGACAGGCGGATCGGTGCGGCATCTTCAGTAATGCGGACGCTGTATCGATCCGTTGTGGTGAAGAAGGAGCTGAGCCGGAAGGCAAAGCTCTCAATTTACCGGTCGATCTACGTTCCCATCCTCACCTATGGTCATGAGCTTTGGGTTATGACCGAAAGGACAAGATCACGGGTACAAGCGGCCGAAATGAGTTTCCTCCGCCGGGTGGCAGGGCTCTCCCTTAGAGATAGGGTGAGAAGCTCTGTCATCCGCGGGGAGCTCAAAGTAAAGCCGCTGCTCCTCCACATCGAGAGGAGCCAGATGAGGTGGTTCGGGCATCTGGTCAGGATGCCACCCGATTGCCTCCCTCGGGAGGTGTTTAGGGCACGTCCGACCGGTAGGAGGCCCCGGGGAAGACCCAGGACACGTTGGGAAGACTATGTCTCCCGGCTGGCCTGGGAACGCCTCGGGATCCCCCGGGAAGAGCTGGACGAAGTGGCTGGGGAGAGGGAAGTCTGGGCTTCCCTGCTTAGGCTGCTGCCCCCGTGACCCGACCTCGGATAAGCGGAAGAAGATGGATGGATGGATGGAGTTTTATTTCTTCATACGTCTTCCTTTATTTAGGTTTGTCAGACTGATAATATAAACATTACAAAAATATAACGTCCATTGTGAATTAACATAAATAATGTCTATTGTGTATGTTACATGAATAAAATAGAAACAACTAACATTGTACACATGCGGTTTAGGTGTAGCTTTATGGCCCTCGGCTAGTCAAATTCAGCGCTACATGTACTTAACTAGTTTTGATTGCCACAGTTAAACAGCCAAAAACATCACGACCACGAACACAAAATACATCACAAAGTCAGCAATTTTAATACCTTCATACTTTGTTGTCCAGTCGCTGTTTAAAGTCAGATTTTCGCGATTTATTTTAATTTTTTTCAGGGTCGATAGTGCCATCTTCTGCTCACCCACTGCTGCTTCATTGTGACACATGTGCTTTGCTGTTGGACCATGCGGGGTGGGGGGAGTACTGCATACATGAACAACCCTGTTTTGAATGGTTTGATCAAGCCTATTTGGGTGTTGTTCGGCGGGCCAAATTAAAAGCTTCTGTGGGCCGGATGTGGTTGGCGGGCCCTCAGTTGAATAGACTGTTCTAAACCAACTGAGTCACACATTACTGTTATAACATGTACCTATTGTCAATACGAGGTCCTTTGGGTGTTGTGTTTTCCCGGAATGAAAAGGAAAGTTGGCGCGGGCAAGGCGTGAATGTAAGTACATAATTTATTTTTACACTAACAAAAAGAACCAAAGGCGCGCACAAGGCGGAAGTACAAAAAATTGGCTAATGAAACAAAACTTGCACAAAGGCAGAAACCATGAACAATAAACAAAAACTTACTTGGAATGGAACTATGGTAGCATGAAGATAAACAGAGGTAGCAGGGGTGTCAGAAGTAGCATGGTATGATAGGATAGATAATGTCACCAGGCCGATCAGCAGAAACAGACAGTCTTAAATAGCAGTGACATGATTGGTGACAGGTGTGCGAGTGCAAAGCGTGAGACAGATGCGTGACATGACAGGTGAAAACTAATAGGTTGCTATGGTGGCAAAACTAACGAGTGCACAGAGAGTCTAAAAACAAAACCGAACATGACTAAAACAAAAACATGATCAACAGACATGACAGAGCCCCTCCCTTAAGGACAGATATTAGATGTCCATAAAATAAAAACAGAACAATGATCAATAGTCATGGGAGGGAGGGAGGGGGACATGGCGGTGGGTCGCCAGACCACGTGTCCCCGTATCCACTGCATTGTAGGGGATAATTAAAAGGGTCATAATTAGGATTTTTCCCTACATTTAAAACACTTCCTGGTTTACATAACATGTGATGATGGTCTTTTGGTCAAAATGTTGATTGTTTTACAGATAATTTTCAAGCCGCTCTCTGACAGCTCCTTAGGATTCGCTGTTTCGGTCTTAATTGACGTGGCTCCACTTCGACTTTGACTGCGTCTTCTTCCCGACATTTTTGCTGTAGTAGATATAAGTTAGAACTATATGGTACTTTGTATTAGAAATGGCAACAGCGGAGGATGCGTGTGCATGTACGAGCCAGTCTGCCCCACAACAAGAGGATAGAGAAAAACATGTTTATTAATTACAACATCGGATTACAATGGCGGACTTGCGCAAAGCCCTTTGGGTAAATCTCTACCATATATGGAGCTATCCGCTAACGTCACGCTTGGGAAAAACATCACAAATTGGGCAAATTCCAAACGGCTTGTTTGGAGGAAGTATGAAGGCAGGCAAGATTGTTTCATTCATATCTCCGCCATGGTTTGATTTCAAATTTTTGAGACGTTTGCAGTTCCCAAATACGCAAAAACAGTTAGGGAAGTTGTTGTTTGCATAGTATGTGCCCTTTAAGGGATGATGCAGCTGCCAAACTAACTAATCTTACTAGTAGTAGCCTCCCAGTAGGACTAGTTCTTACATTTCAAATAATATATTACTGTTGATTAATTTTGTTATTCACTTTCCCAATGGTCAGCCTCATTGTCATTTCATCCCACTCAGTCACTTGTGTTTTTTTAACTGTAAGATTCAGGCTGAGGTCAGGGAAAAGTTTATTGCCACGGCCGCTCTAAAATGTCTTAGATATAATCACACAGATGTAGGGTTTTATTTCCCCAGGCTACTCCAAAACAACCAAACTCTCAGTGCGTGTATGTTATTTTAGTCAGCCGTAAAAGCAGCACAGCCCACATGGACCGAGTGGCTGAAAGGGGTGGGATGCCAGTGAGGCATAATGATCACCTAATGTCATTTTTAAGTGAAATTCTTTTAATGTTGCCTTTACCTTTTGCAAGATTAATGGAGACTGTCCTTCTAAACATACAGTCCCCGCCATCTATTTGATTTTATGTCAATGTACAAGTACACAGGTATGATTCCTCTGAGGATCTCTTAGGTTAAAGCTGGCTTGCGATCCGTGATGCAAAACTGCCTTACTGGAATGTGTTGGCTCCAACATGAAGAATCAACTTGAATTTCAAGCATCACTGCACACAGCATTTTTCTGTGTTGGGCAAGCTACTTTTAAAAGTATTTTCAATTAGCAACATAATTACTCTGATCTCACGGTTGTTGGTCATGACCCCGGGATGCAGAGACAGCAGGCAGGCTAAGCGCAGGTAAACATGTATTTAATGTCAAAACAAAAAGTTTGTCAGAAACGCAAAAATTATGAATCTGATTAGCAATCAGGGACAGGTGTGTCCTGATTGGCAAACAAGGACAGGTGAGGGAGCCAGCGCTCGGACTAAAGTAGTAGCAAATGGAAGAAATCAGGAAGTGGAAACAAAAATAAAACACTGGACTGGAAATAAAACAAAATACGTCAAATTAATATACATATACTCCTTCATAAATGTATTGAGTAATCAGGGAAGTAATTGATGCATTACTTTTTGGGAAAACCCTTCAAATATTTTGCACAATGTTATGACCTGCCTGTGTTTTGTGTTGATGTTTGGAGTTCCGTGTCGGTGACTGCACCTGAATGTGATTGGTGGAGAATGAGGAAGTGTTGTGTGGGTTTGTGGAGAGGACGCGGAGACCGTGTGCAATTTGTTGATGTACGTTGTTGCAGCACTGCTGTTGACGTTAACAAGGTCGGCCTCCGTCGGGACGCTGCAATGTCAGTGTGCCACATTTTACTAACGGTAATGGTTATGTTTGAAGTACTATAAATTACTGTTACTATATTGGAAAAAACTTAAATGATTAAATGATTCAAGCTTACTCTACATTTTAATTAGGTTTAATAATACAAAAGCCAATATGCTCATGACTTCCTCAAATCCTTATAGATGTATTTGTTCTCATTGTCTCAGATTTATTTGCATTGGCTCAAAAAAAATGCAGTAAGCTATTGTGCTGCATATATCAGCTGGTTTCAGGTGAACATAACTGTTAGAGTTGGGGCCCTCAAACATTTTTTCTGTCAATGAATAAGCTCCCTGGTTTCGTCCCGGGGTAGGAAAACGTCTGCTTTTTGGTGTGTATCCGTGCCAGACGGTATGGAACTAATCTCCGCTGAGCTATTTCTCATTAGAGAAGGGCCTCTGAGCGGTGCATCAGTGTGGACCACAGACAGGAACAGGGAAAGATGTGTCTGTTCCTGCAGATGTGCCTTATTTAGTGTCGGGAAGGAATAACTTTCTGACAGTTTTATTGCAGCCCGGAATAAAAGGCTAAGAAGGAGAGTTTACTGGTCGTGCACACAAATATGCTCCTGCAGCAGCCTTGTCAATAGCAGACAGGGTGCTCATGTATCACTGTTGTCGTGTCGTGTTGGTGTCACAGTCACATGGTTGTCTGTTATTTTTTCAATGATTTGCATTAAAAATGTTGGTGAGGAAGTCCCAGAACAATGAAAGTCAAGTTGCTGTGATGTGGGGAAGGGAAGTAGTAGTAGTGGAATAAGGGAAGTCATTTTTGCACGTCAGCGATCAAAGTGTGTTTCAGTAGTCAATTGGACACATTAGCCTCAGGTAAAAGACAGAAGGCCTACTTTGATCTGTTTGCAAATAAAGCTGGCTAACTTTACTTCCCGTAGAATTGTGATAGATTTAATTTTTGAGCTGCAAAAAGGAAATAAGCACAGCTACTTTACCTTATCAAAACATTTATAAGACATTAGATTAAGTACATGTTGGTATATATTTGTTGCAGACATTTTCTGTGTTTATTTGATACAAACAGGTATCATGTATCAAATTATATCTCCTCTAATTACTACCACGGCCAGGAGGTTTTATTAATTGGGGTTTGTCTGTCTGTTAGTTATTTAGCAAAATAGCTCAAAACGTTATGGGTGATTTGCATAAACTTTCAGGAAATGTCAGAAATCGAATAAGGAACAATATTGGATTTTGGGGGTAATCCAGATAAATATATTACATTTAAAGTTAAAAGGCTGAATTTCTCTGTGTGCATGCGAGTGGTGCTGCCTCCAACTGCAGAGACGAGGGGAGTGAATGAATGTCGAGAGCAGGGGTGTCAAACGTACGACCCACAGGCTGTATCAGACCCGCAAAAAGGTGGCGCGCAAAATCACCTTGCTAAATATAAAAATGAGTTGCATTTTTTTAATGAAAAACACTGCTGTTCTAAAAGTGTCCACTGGATGTCGCAATAGCAATTCAAGTGTAACCCACGTCACACATTACAGTGTTAAAAAATGATGTGTCGGCTGACATTAAGCGCCCTCTAGATTGGCTGCCGCTACTCCAATGAGTAGCACTTGCAATTGGTTGAATGCGCAATGCGCGCCCCGAACTCTATTGTAAAAATGTGTGTTTTTACATTTGTTGTGTTCTATTTTATTTAATGATTGAATCTACTATGTTCACATTGGTTAAGTTTGTATTGTGATTTCGCTATGGTGTAATTTTGATAATTGTTTTGTTTTTATAGAATTGTAATTAGGGTTGTACGGGACCCTGTGATGAGGTGGCGACTTGTCCAGGGTGTACCCCACCTTCCGCCCGATTGTAGCTGAGATAGGCTCCAGCACTCCCCGTGACCGCGAAGGAAATAAGCGGTAGAAAATGGATGGATGGGTTGTATGGTATACCGGTACTAATAAATTACCGTGATACTAATTGATTGAAATTGGTACTTTTTACGTTTTACCTGCTACATGGCTTATCTGGGTACATTTATCCATATTTTTGTATTTTTCTTAAAGCACAGACCAGGATTAGCAACCATAAACATACATAATTTAATATTATGTTAATAAAACCAATTATTGATTATGGCAGACTATATGTAATATGGAAAATTGTAAATTGTTCTTTGAGTGCAACAAGAAAATCACAATGTGGTTTAATGCCCTTTAATAATTGAACCTTCTACAATTGTTATTTGAGTGCAATAGGAAACACATGTTTGTTGTATTGTAAGATTTTCTTTTAAAATAAAGCCAACATTGGCACTTTTTCGTAGTTCCCTTTATTTGGAAAAGGGTCAAAGCATCGATATACATATTGGTACCGGTACCAAATTATTGGTATCGGGACAACCGTAATTGTAATATTTGAATGGTGATAAATTAATGTGTTGTGGCAGTTGCGGATTCCACCAATGTGGCGGTTTGAGGAAACACTCGCTTGCTTTTCCAACCGTTTTTAATGGTGAACTGCCAACATGAGAATGCTAAACAGGACGTGCTTAAGGTTTAATAGTTTTGTAGATACACTGAGACAAAGTCTTAGTTCATTGTGTTCTTCATGGTGTTTTTGAAATTGTTTCCTCATGTTTTAACTAGTTTGAAGTGTTTTGCCAAGAGGGTTATTTGTAATGTGTACATTTTCAGAATGTGCTTGTTTCTTATTTTGGCCGAAGTAACACAAAGAAAACAATATGAAGTTGTCTGTATTTTTAAGTTATTATGCGATGATTTTACCAGTCCTGCCCGTGTGGGAATATATTTTCCTCCATGCGGACCCTGAGTTAAAATGAGTTTGACGCCCGTGGTCTAGAGCAGTGGTTCTCAACCTTTTTTCAGTGATGTACCCCCTGTGAACATTTTTTTAATTCAAGTACCCCCTAATCACCGACTCAGTGGCCTAGTGGTTAGAGTGTCCGCCCTGAGATCGGTAGGTTGTGGGTTCAAACCCCGGCCGAGTCATACCAAAGACTATAAAAATGGGACCCATTACCTCCCTGCTTGGCACTCAGCATCAAGGGTTGGAATTGGGGGTTAAATCACCAAAAATGATTCTCGGGCGCGGCCACCGCTGCTGCCCACTGCTCCCCTCACCTCCCAGGGGGTGATCAAGGGTAATGGGTCAAATGCAGAGAATAATTTTGCCACACCTAGTGTGTGTGTGACAATCATTGGTACTTTAACTTTTAACTTTAACTTTATCAGAGGAAAGCATTTTTGGTTGAAAAAAAGAGATAAAGAAGTAAAATACAGCACTATGTCATCAGTTTCTGATTTATTAAATTGTATAACAGTGCAAAATATTGCTCATTTGTAGTGGTCTTTCTTGATCTATTTGGAAAAAAAGATATAAAAATAACAAAAAACTTGTTGAAAAATAAACAAGTGATTCAATTATAAATAAAGATTTCTACACATAGAAGTAATCATCAACTTAAAGTGCCCTCTTTGGGGATTGTAACGGAGATCCATCTGGATTCATGAACTTAATTCTAAACATTTATTTTGTTGAAGTAATATTCAGTAAATATATTTATAAAGGATTTTTGAATTGTTGCTATTTTTAGAATATTTTTAAAAAATCTCACGTACCCCTTGGCATACCTTCAAGTACCCCCAGGGGTACGCGTACCCCCATTTGAGAACCACTGGTCTAGAGGGTTCACTTTGTTTTCAGGATATAACGATAAACAGTAATAATGATAACCAGGGTAAAACTGTGGATGGTTAGTGAAACCATTTTACATAAAAAAATGCAAAAAAATTAAAAAAAACGTGATGGATAGCTGCACTTTCATAAACTCAAAGATGGACTGACCCTACCTCGCGAGCTAACATGAATACAAGAGACAATAACGTATTTCCCCATTAAGAAGGACATACCTCAATCTAAACTTATATAAACACATTGCTATCTGAGCGTAAGAAGCAACCTGATTGCCAATCAGGGACAGGGGAGGGAGGCAGCGCTCAGGTCAGAGGTAAAGTGGCAGGTAATGAAAGCACACAGGAAGTGGAAACAAAAAAATAAGAGCGTTGGAATGGAAGTGACACAAAGTCCAAGTCCAAAATGACAGGGACATCACTGTTGGCCAGTGTTGGGACTAATTACTGTAACGCCGTTAGTTTCGGCGGTAACTAGTAATCTAACGCGTTATTTTTTTTTATTCAGTAATTTAGTTACCGTTACTACATGATGCGTTACTGCGTTATTTTACGTTACTTTTGATGTAGTATCGGCTAGAAACAGAAGCGCTGCCGCGTTCTTCTGAATCTTCCTCTGTCACAAGCCGGAGAGAAGAAAAGAGGCGCGGTCTATGTGTGTGTCTGGGTGTGGGGGGGTGGGAGGTTTGTTCCGCGGTTTGATATATGAAACAAAACAAAAAAAGTTGTTGGCACGTTCAGTCCACACACAGCGTGGTCATGGCGAGCGCAATAACGGAGGAGCTTGAACGCCCAGCGCCATTGAATCGGTGTGTTTATAAGTGCAGATTCGGTTGTGCAAAACGAGGGTTTTAAACACATGCTGAACGTGCTTGAACCACGTTACGACATCCCGTCGCGCACCCACTTCAGCAATAAGATTGTGCCAGATCTTTATGAGCAGGAGAAGAAAAAAGTTGTGGATGAACTATCCCGAGCATCATCTGTTGCGCTCATGACAGACGGGTGGACGTCCAGCGGAACTATAAGCCCTCACTTCATCACAGCAGACTGGGAGATGAGAAGACACGCCCCCTCTACGAGAGTCACCTTGCGCAGGTGCTGACACAAGCAGTGGAGGAATGGAAGATAAAGATATCCCAGTCACACGTGATAATGCCAAAAATCAAATAATTACAGAGAATGAGGCAGGACTGGGACCACAGATAGGTGCTTTGCACATGTAGTGAATTTGGCATCACAGAAGGGAATCTCAGTCAGTAGGATGGAGCGCCTCTTTGGGAGGATCAGGAAGGTTTCTTACTTCCACCCAAGCACAACAGCTGCTCATGTGCTTAAGACAAAGCAAGAAATGCTAAAGCTGCCTGCTCATACATGATGTCCCAACGAGGTGGAACTCCACTTATGATATGTTGGAGCAGCAGGCAGCTATATACTCTGCATTGACCCACAACACCCTGAAGACAAATGTCACCCTGTCTGATGATGATGTGAGAGTGGCAGATGAGGTCCTCTAGGTGCTTAAACCCCTCAAAAGTGTTCCATCTCTACTGAGCACTGAAACTTCACCATCTGTGTCAATGATCCTGCCACTGAAAACAAGGATTTTACAATCCATGGCTCCAAGTGTGGAAGACAGCAGCATCACTCCAGATGTCAGGCTTTATTTCACTACCTATGTTTCAAGGAAGATGATGTTTCTTCTTATGTTGCACTAAAACTTGTTTTTTATTAATGGTCATCGGTCCAAGTTTAAAGAAAGGAGGAATGCCTTTTTATGTTGCACTGTTTTTCATTAATTATGTTAAAAGGAAAATAAAAATGCATGTCAAGTTGATCAACAGATTGTATTATTCTCCAGTGCAATAACAGTACTGAAATGAAGGCAAAAAGGGCATTAATGGGAGCTTTAAAAAAAAAAGAAGAAAAAAAGAAGTAACTAAATAGTTACTTTTCACAGTAACGCATTACTTTTTGGTGTAAGTAACTGAGTTAGTAACTGAGTTACTTTTGAAATAAAGTAACTAGTAACTGTAACTAGTTACTGGTTTTCAGTAACTAACCCAACACTGCTGTTGGCAAAACGATTTAAAATAACCAAACTTTCCTCGTAGAAGTTCTTTCATTTCCAATAAAAATTTATTTTTTCAGTCCATAAGTTGGACTGTGGTTGTATACAGTCATGGATCTCAGGTTTAAAAAGAGGAAGTCATATTTTTGTAGTCATCTTGCTAAATACCTACAATTGTATACATTTATAGAAGGGCTGTCAAAATAATGAGTTACCTCTTGGGTTTAATCATTAAAGATGATTGCTATAATCATTTAATTATGCAAATTAATTACGCAATTTATTTTGACTGTACATGCTCCTTTACCTTAAAGGGGAACATTATAACCAGACCTATGTAAGCGTCAATATATACCTTGATGTTGCAGAAAAAACACCATATATTTTTTTAACCGATTTCCGAACTCTAAATGGGTGAATTTTGGCGAATTAAACGCCTTTCTATTATTCGCTCTCGGAGCGATGACGTCACAACGGGAAGCAATCCGCCATTTTCTCAAACACATTACAAACACTGAGTCAAATCAGCTCTGTTATTTTCCGTTTTTTCGACTGTTTTCCGTACCTTGGCGACATCATGCCTCGTCGGTGTGTTGTCGGAGGGTGTAACAACACGGACAGGGATGGATTCAAGTTGCACCAGTGGCCCAAAGATGCGAAAGTGGCAAGAAATTGGACGTTTGTTCCGCACACTTTACCGACGAAAGCTATGCTACGACAGAGATGGCAAGAATGTGTGGATATCCTGCGACACTCAAAGCAGATGCATTTCCAACGATAAAGTCAAAGAAATCTGCCGCCAGACCCCCAGGAAAAGAGAGCGGATGAGGGTATGTCTACAGAATATATTAATTGATGAAAACTGGGCTGTCTGCACTCTCAAAGTGCATGTTGTTGCCAAATGTATTTCATATGCTGTAAACCTAGTTCATAGTTGTTAGTTTCCTTTAATGCCAAACAAACACATACCAATCGTTGGTTAGAAGGCGATCGCCAAATTCGTCCTCGCTTTCTCCCGTGTCGCTGGCTGTCGTGTCGTTTTCGTCGTTTTCGCTTGCATACGGTTCAAACCGATATGGCTCAATAGCTTCAGTTTCTTCTTCAATTTCGTTTTCGCTACGTGCCTCCACACTACAATCATCCGTTTCAATACATGCGTAATCTGTTGAATCGCTTAAGCCGCTGAAATCCGAGTCTGAATCCGAGCTAATGTCGCTATAATTTGCTGTTCTATCCGCCATGTTTGTTTGTATCGGTATCACTATGTGACGTCACAGGAAAATGGACGGGTGTATATAACGATGGTTAAAATCAGGCACTTTGAAGCTTTTTTTAGGGATATTGCGTGATGGGTAAAATTTTGAAAAAAAACTTAGAAAAATAAAATAAGCCACTGGGAACTGATTTTTAATGGTTTTAACCCTTCTGAAATTGTGATAATGTTCCCCTTTAACTGTGTGTGGATGACCACCTGAAAGGAGGTATGGGTTGTTATACGTCAGTGATCAGGTCAATGCCTATGTCAGTGCAAAGAAGAGTGAGGTATCGCTTCAAAATACACACTAACTGGACTTTAGATTAAACTGTTACCAAAATGTTTTGAGGAAACAAATGATGTGTATTCAATTAAAACATTAAAAAATATTCCTGTGTGACATTCTGACAATAAAAATGCATTTGTGTCCAAAGGTTGGGCTCTTTTGTATTTAACTTTAAGTACAGTATGTCAGCGAGTATTGACCTCTGATTAATCATGAGTAATTCAAATTCAAAAGTGTGAATAATCAGATTTTTTTTTAAATATCATTTGACAGCACTAATTTACACATTAATAATTGTTGTACTCATTGAAACAGACGTTGAACACCTCTCATACTGGATCTCATTGATTTGTTGGTAATATAATGAATGCAGCTGAGAAAGGCTCCAGCTCCCACCGCGACCCCGTAAGGGACAAGCGGTAGAAAATAGATGAATGGATGGATAATACAATCAAATTTGTATACATGATGTTCATCATCAGTTAGTACAAACGTGGCTGATATGTAAAGTCAAGTTCAGTTGGTCTTTTGAATATAGCTAATATAGTAATTCTGATAATTAAGGATCAATATAAGTTTGCAACATTTACTAAATGCATGCTGTCGGAACCAAAAAAGGCCCAGTCATGTTATTTATAAACACGTTCATTGCCAACACTACTCAGTTTCCCGACTGAGCGCTCAGTCTGATTTATTCTTTGTGGATGTTGTTGCCTGTGTGACATTTTCCAAAGAAGACCAAACACTGACCTTTAGCCATTTCATCCATGTATGGCACTGATGCTGCAAAACCGTTTAGGATGTGATCCTCTTTCACCAAATAACACAACATATATCAGCGCTAGGTTGTAAAGATACAAAAACATGACTGCAACTAAAGACTTTGAGGTGTTGGATTTCAGAAAGCAACCTTGTTAGATATGAGGACTCTCAGCCACGTGGTGTATTTGTCTGCTTTCAAACTGAAATCACATGGAATTTAATGCATACTTTTAGTGGCATGTAGGAGTGATGCAGCAACACATTTACACCCTGTACTGGACACCACTCGATCACGGGGGATATATTGGCAAACAATAACATATTTATAGGTATATAAAGCTGTTGGATGCAGACCACTCATGCTCCTTTTAAATGCAACTACTGCCATCTTTTGAAGTTACTATAATGTACTGTATTGTAATTGCTATATTCTAAATGTCAATATTTAATGGTTTTCTTTTAGGGGTGAAAAATATCAATTTGGCTAACTCTGGCATATTGACAAAATTGTTTATTATGCACTCTACCTGTAAAAAATTAAGAAAAAAACTAAAGAAAAAAACTAAAGAAAAAAAAAAAGCCCAGGTTTTTTGATCCCCAGTGGCAACTATTGTACAATCTGCAGTTAATTGAATAGAGGCATTAATTGGAGCGTTGTCAAAACTTGCAACTATCATACAAAGTGCTAAATTTACATTATTCATTTTCTATTGCTTGCAGGGCTAGTCAGTTCAGGGGCCAAATCCAACCCACCGAGTTCACTTCAAAACTCGGCGATAACATTTTTGCTGCAAATTGCTAAAAACACTAGAGTGCTCCTGTTGTATAGAGGAACTTAGACCACAATAAACACATTGGCACATCCTTGTATTGGCATTTTAACCTTGCTAGCAAACGTAGAACACTGAGGTCCAAACTTGTGATTTACAAACCCTGTTTCCATATGAGTTGGGAAATTGTGTTAGATGTAAATATAAACGGAATACAATGATTTGCAAATCCTTTTCAGCCCATATTCAATTGAATGCACTACAAAGACAAGATATTTGATATTCAAACTCATAAACTTTTTTTTTTTTTTGCAAATAATAATTCACTTAGAATTTCATGGCTGCAACACGTGCCAAAGTAGTTGGGAAAGGGCATTTTCACCACTGTGTTACATGGCTTTTCCTTTTAACAACACTCAGTAAACATTTGGGAACTGAGGAGACACATTTTTTAAGCTTCTCAGGTGGAATTCTTTCCCATTCTTGCTTGATGTACAGCTTAAGTTGTTCAACAGTCCGGGGGTCTCTGTTGTGGTATTTTAGGCTTCATAATGCGCCACACATTTTCAATGGGAGACAGGTCTGGACTACAGGCAGGCCAGTCTAGTACCCGCACTCTTTTACTATGAAGCCACGTTGATGTAACACGTGGCTTGGCATTGTCTTGCTGAAATAAGAAGGGGCGTCCATGGTAACGTTGCTTGGATGGCAACATATGTTGCTCCAAAACCTGTATGTACCTTTCAGCATTAATGGCGCCTTCACAGATGTGTAAGTTACCCATGTCTTGGGCACTAATACACCCCCATACCATCACAGATGTTGGCTTTTCAACTTTGCGCCTATAACAATCCGGATGGTTCTTTTCCTCTTTGGTCCGGAGGACACAACGTCCACAGTTTCCAAAAACAATTTGAAATGTGGACTCGTCAAGACCACAGAACACTTTTCCACTTTGTATCTTAGATGAGCTCAGGCCCAGCGAAGCCAACGGCGCTTCTGGGTGTTGTTGATAAACGGTTTTCGCCTTGCATAGGAGAGTTTTAACTTGCACTTACAGATGTAGTGACCAACTGTAGTTACTGACAGTGGGTTTCTGAAGTGTCCCTGAGCCCATGTGGTGATATCCTTTACACACTGATGTCGCTTGTTGATGCAGTACAGCCTGAGGGATCGAAGGTCACGGGCTTAGCTGCTTCCGTGCAGTGATTTCTCCAGATTCTCTGATCCCTTTGATGATATTACGGACCGCAGATGGTGAAATCCCTAAATTCCTTGCAATAGGTGGTTGAGAAAGGTTTGTTTGACAAAGTGGTGACCCTCGCCCCATCCTTGTTTGTGAATGACTGAGCATTTCATGGAATCTACTTTTATACCCAATCATGGCACCCACCTGTTCCCAATTTGCCTGTTCACCTGTGGGATGTTCCAAATAAGTGTTTGATGAGCATTCCTCAACTTTATCAGTATTTATTGCCACCTTTCCCAACTTCTTTGTCACGTGTTGCTGGCATCAAATTCTAAAGTTAATGATTATTTGCACAAAAAAAAAAGTTTATCAGTTTGAACATCAAATATGTTGTCTTTGTAGCATATTCAACTGAATATGGGTTGAAAATGATTTACAAATCATTGTATTCCATTTATATTTACATCTAACACAATTTCCCAACTCATATGGAAACGGGGTTTGTACATAACTGAGGCGTTCCTCAAGGCATCCCTTTAAGTCCTCTCCTTTTTTGGCAGTATTTATTTTGTTATTTTGTAGTGTTTACTTCAGATACAGTCAGTTGTCATTTGTTCACCTGTTTAGTGATATCAGTAGTATTTCTCAAGGTTCAATTTTAGGTCCTTTCTTTTTCATAATTTGGGCGATCCAACTATAGTGGCCCGTGCAATCAGTTCCAAAAATTGTGAGAGACTCACCTTTTTGCCGCAGGTTCTTAAAAAATGTTTGCAGAATGTCCTTAAAAACGGCAGTGTGCTCCTGTAACTCTGACAAAATAGACCAAAATCAAATGTCTACTGTAGAGGACGCTGGTTCTCTGGAATATACAGAGAATGAAGAAGTATAGCCAATGTGGCCCCTAAAACAATTTAGTTTTAATATCCCTGGGGTTCACCTTAGAGCAGGGGTGTCAAACGTACGGCCCGCGAACAGGTTTTATTCGGCCCGCGTGAGGAGTTTTCCAAGTATTAAAATGAGCTGAATTTTTGTTGTTAAATGAAAGAAACTGTTGTTCTAAATGTGTCCACTGGATGTCACAATAGCAATTCTGTTAGGACTAGCAAGATGTGCAAAGTAAAGCATGGCTGCGGCTCCTCTCCCTCGACCCAAATGAAACTTAAAACCTGCCTTTTTATGTCTTCTGCTTTGAACACATGGTTATTTGACACCCTTACTCCCCATAATGTCTCTGTCAAAAACGAGAAAACTTAACCCTCTTGAATAGTCTTTACCTCCTTTTTTTACGGTTTGTTGAGTTAGCACTGGATGGATATGTGGACATGACAAAGGAGGTATTTGATACTTTGAAAGGTTTAAATGTTGTGTTTTTGTTCAATCCCAGAAAGACTGGGACTTAAAGTGTAATCCTGGCTTTGTAGATATACTGCGACAAAGTCTAATATTAGAGATGTCCGATAATATCGGACTGCCGATATTATCGGCCGATAAATGCTTTAAAATGTAATATCGGAAATAATCGGTATCGGTTTCAAAATTATCGGTATCTGTTTCAAAAAGTAAATTGTATGACTTTTTAAAATGCCGCTGTGTACACGGACGTAGGGAGAAGTACAGAGCGCCAATAAACCTTAAAGGCACTGCCTTTGCATGCCGGCCCATTCACATGATATCTACGGCTTTTCACACACACAAGTGAATGCCTGCATACTTGGTCAACAGTCAAACAGGTCACACTGAGGGTCACCGTATAAACAACTTTAACACTGTTACAAATATGCGCCACACTGTGAACCCACACCAAAGAAGAATGACAAACACATTTCGAGAGAACATCCGCACCGTAACACAACAGAACAAATACCCAGAACCCCTTGCAGCACTAACTCTTCCGGGATGCTACAATATACACCCCCGCTACCTTCTACCCCAAAAACCCTGCCCCTCCCCCCAACCCCGCCCACCTCAACCTCCTCATGCTCTCTCAGGGCTGCAGTTTTGAGGCACGTTAAAAAAAAAAATGCACTTTGTGACTTCAATAATAAATATGGCAGTGCCATGTTGGCATTTTTTTCCATAACTTGGGTTGATTTATTTTGGAAAACCTTGTTACATTGTTTAATGCAGCCAGCGGGGCATCACAACAAAATTAGGCATAATAATGTGTTAATTCCACGACTGTATATATCGGTATCGGTTGATATCGGAATCGGTAATTAAGAGTTGGACAATATCGGAATATCGGATATCGGCAAAAAAGCCATTATCGGACATCTCTATCTAATATCATTATGTTTTTGAAGCCGCACCAATTTCCTGAGAATTTTCAACAAACTTGAAGTGTTTTGTCCAGAGGATTAGTTGTGATTTGTACGTTTTCATAATGTGCTTGTTCTGTTTTTGGCCAAAGTAAAACAAAGAAAACAACCTGGGGTTGTCTTTAATTTTAAGTTATCATGCCATGATTTTACCATTACGGCCCATTTGGGAATATATTTTCCTCCATGCGGCCCCTGAGCTAAAATGAGTTGGACATCCCTGCTTTAAACTTAATCACAAGGCACATATAGACAAAAGCTCATTAACGATCCCATTCAAACCAATTAACAATTTGTGTGCAGCGGCAGTGTTTCTTCTTTCTACAAACCCTGCTAACAAAAAAATAACAACATCCTCCGCGGTGGAGGCAACGAGATAATGGCTTTTATTTATCTCATGTCGACATAGTGACAACTTGGAATAATGTTCACATGATCATTACGGTTGCAGCCCTACACATGTGGTGGGAAAATGCTGTGTGTCACTCGAAAGGCTCCCGAAAACATCAGACCCAAACTGCTTATTCTGTCTGGTCCGGTGTCTGGAAGTAAGCTGTGTGTGCCCACAGAACTGGCAGCCAGCATACATCCTCTCTGTCTCTCTCCTTCTCAGTTCATCCGCTAAAGGGATTTACTCTCTAGCCAGCAACAATAATGAATAGAAGCCTTTCGCATTGAATCTCAGGGGTAAATGCACCAATCGGTGTGTGTTTCTCACACTCAAGAATGGGATTAGCAGCAGCTGTTTGTGAAGAAGAGGTGCTTATGTGTGTCTGGTGGTATGCATTGTGGTTGTCTACGTCCATGCATTTAGCTCTTATGCATGGGTCAAGTTACCCCCATTGCAAAATTTCAGACTATACAGTATACACTACAGTATAATAGGATTATCAAGATTTTTGTATGTCTCACTGTATAATGTGCAGGCATCCTTACTGTACATGCCGGTATATACTGTACTTAATTTAGTTCATATCAATGTGGTGCAATGCGGTCTACGCCGTTCACCACTGTACATCAATAAGCATAGTGTTGCACAAGGACGTGTTCATGTCTGCATTGAAGCACATCCGAGACATGGTTGCACTGCACTTATTGACTCATTTACTGTGTTTTTTTAAAGTGCACCTGTCACTCATGCCGTTGAAATAGAACGGCCCACATGGTACAGTTAGTTGCGGTATCTGCAGCCTCTTTCTGCTGAGTCAGAAGGCCTTCAGGATGGATGACAGCACTGTACTACACTGTGCTCAACACTCCCACCCTCCGACACATCTGCACACTGCATGGGGGTGACAGATGACCAAAAAAAATAAAAAAATCAGTGACAGGGAAGGTTCACGTCCATCACCAGGCTGAGTTTCCAGCGTGTTTCCATAACAAACTAATGAGAGGATTGCTTCTTTTAGCCATTGTGGTGCTTCTGCTGTGAATTTGCATAATAGTCAGCAGCAGATTCTGCTTTGTCAGCACAATAAAACGGCTCCTTAATTCTGTGCAGATGTGACATCTGCTGGCCAATTTTTTTCCCCTCACAGATAGTTTTTTGTTTTAGCTACTTGGTAATAATTGCTGCCATTGGTAGTCCTGAGGCACAAGGAAGTTGTGTTTGAGAGGAACACATGGACACAGCATGGCATGCACCAGTTGATGGGCAGTTAGAATAAAACAAATGTGTCTAGTTGCTTCACTGGTGTGACAACATCTCATGTGTGACTGTTTCTGCCCTTTTCCATACAGAAAAATTGTACAACTCCACTGGAAGGGAGCTGAGGAGAGCCCTCTTTTCCCTCAAGCAGATATTTCAGGTAATTATTTCACCTTTTTCAGCAGCATATCATCTTGCTTTTACAGTACAGTCGCCTGAGTCTATGGCAGCAATTTTCAAACTGTGGTACGGGTACCACTAGTGGTACGCGGGCTCGAGCTAGTGCTTCACCAAAGAATTACTTAATTAAATATTGTAATGTAACAGTTTTATTGTCCTATATTCAAACACTGCTACTGTTCTAACTGTATGACATATTACAATATATTTGCTAAATAAAACCTTGTGTTTTTAATACATACTTAGGCCCCTTCTACACTCCGCCGGCTCAGGTTATCCAGGGTAAATCCCACCTAACCTTATCCTTGTCCACACACACACACAATGGTCGTTTAAGACCCCCTCTCCCTCCGTCCGCTGGCGCAACGTGACCTGGTACGCATACGCGGAAAATGTGCACATCATAGTCACCTCCAGTGTCGCTTTGTATGCAAGTTCTTAAAGGGGAACATTATCACAATTTCAGAATGGTTAAAACCATTAAAAATCAGTTCCCAGTGGCTTATTATATTTTTCGAAGTTTTTTTCAAAATTTTACCCATCACGCAATATCCCTAAAAAAAAGCTTCAAAGTGCCTGATTTTAACCACCCGTCCATTTTCCTGTGACGTCACATAGTGAAGTCAACACAAACAAACATGGCGGAAAGAACAGCAAGCTATAGCGACATTAGCTCGGATTCAGACTCGGATTTCAGCGGCTTAAGCAATTCAACATATTACGAATGTATTGAAACGGATGGTTGTAGTGTGGAGGCAGGTAGCGAAAACGAAATTGAAGAAGAAATTGAAGCTATTGAGCCATATCGGTTTGAACCGTATGCAAGCGAAACCGACGAAAACGACACGACAGCCAGCGACACGGGAGAAAGCGAGGACGAATTTGGCGATCGCCTTCTAACCAACGATTGGTATGTGTTTGTTTGGCATTAAAGGAAACTAACAACTATGAGCTAGGTTTACAGCATATGAAATACATTTGGCAACAA
Organism: Nerophis lumbriciformis; assembly: GCF_033978685.3. NCBI lineage: Eukaryota > Metazoa > Chordata > Actinopteri > Syngnathiformes > Syngnathidae > Nerophis > Nerophis lumbriciformis. The sequence continues at coordinate 33,288,279 of NC_084551.2, read as the reverse complement.
CATGCACTTTGAGAGTGCAGACAGCCCAATTTTCATCAATTAATATATTCTGTAGACATACCCTCATCCGCGCTCTTTTCCTGAAAGCTGATCTGTCCAGTTTAAGGGACGGTGTGAGCCAAGACATCCAGGGGGTTTAGCTCGCTCGTCTGCGGGAACAAACTGCCGCCATTGCTTGCCGTGCTACCGAGGTCCTTTGTCCCTGAATTGCTCACACACTCCGGCAGATTCAATGGGGGTCTGGCGGCAGATTTCTTTGACTTTATCGTTGGAAATGCATCTGCTCTGAGTGTCGCAGGATATCCACACATTCTTGCCATTTCTGTCGTAGCATAGCTTTCGTCTGTAAAGTGTGCGGAACAAACGTCCAACTTCTTGCCACTTCCGCATCTTTGGGCCACTGGTGCAACTTGAATCCGTCCCTGTTCGTGTTGTTACACCCTCCGACAACACACCGACGAGGCATGATGTCTCCAAGGTACGAAAAACAGTCGAAAAAACGGAAAATAACAGAGCTGATTTGACTCGGTGTTTGAGAAAATGGCGGATTGCTTCCCGATGTGACGTCACAACGTGATGTCATCGCTCCGAGAGCGAAAATTAGAAAGGCGTTTAATTCGCCAAAATTCACCCATTTAGAGTTCGGAAATCGCTTAAAAAAATATATGGTCTTTTTTCTGCAACATCAAGGTATATATTGACGCTTACATAGGTCTGGTGATAATGTTCCCCTTTAAATTAAATTTAACTTATCTGAACAATATCCAGTGTTGTGGTATTTCAGTTAACTGGAATCTAATGTGCTGTGGGGCCCTATTGTAGTGAATCACACCTGAGCCATCATAAAATAGTCAAATCTTTAATGGACATGTGAAAGTAAACAATGTGATAAAGTACATTTTACATCAATCAATCTGGGGATGTAGATATCTGGTCAGGACACTCCTCGCTCTTTTGCCTTCACCTTCATTGTCCATTCGTTTTGGGTGACTTTATATACATGGACAATAACTGATACAGTCTGCTTTGCCAGTCCAAATGCGTTCAATGATTTCCATAGTCTTCCCTCGTCGACCAGGTAATACAAAGCACAAGCTACCTTTTTTTTTTATCACATCCACGCGAGCTCGCATTCTCGTTGCCTCTCCTTTGACAAATGGACAAAGTTTTTCGGTAAGTAGAATCACAGCTGACCTGGACTTTCGAAAGTTCTCTCGCCGTCTGAGATGTGTTGTGTCCGAAATAGCTGCAATCGCTTTCTCTTAAGGTATTCATGTGTGATTTCCACAAGCGTCTGTACATGTAGAAGAAGGAGAAACACGGGCATGTCTGGATGACTCCATATTTCCAGTGGTTAGCTCCGGTTGTTATGAAGCTGGATGTGGTGTGTTTTTTCTGACGTCACTTCCTATGTGGGGCGCGGTCTTTCTGACTTCACTTCCTCTCCGAACTCAGTTTGTAAACAATCAATGAGTCCATACAAAGCTAAGAGCCGGAAATTCAAGATATACATGGCGCACTTACCCGTGTAAAAAACTATCTAAGGAGGGGAATCTTAAACGATGGGTTAGTGTGGCTGACACAATCCTTAGGCCAGTGGTTCTTAACCTGGGTTCGATCGAACCCTAGGGATTCCGTGAGTCGGCCTCAGGGGTTCGGCGGAGGTCAAAACACACCCAACTCAACGTGTAAATACAAACTTCTCCCTATCGGCATATTACGGATACGGCAACAGCTGACTGGTTTGCAGGTGTGTAATTTGTTGTGAGTTTATGCACTGTGTTGGTTTTGTTGTTTGAACAAGGTGATGTTCATGCAAGGTTCATTTTATGCACCAGTAAAAAAGAATGGTAACACTTTAGTATGGGGAACATATTCACCATTAATTAGTAGCTTATTAACATGCAAATTAGTAACATATTGGCATTAATAAGTACTTATTAATGCCTTATTCGGCATAGCCTCATTATAACCCTAACCCTCTAACGCTGACCCTAACCCTAACCAAATAACTCTAAATTAAGTCTTTATTACTTAGAATATGTTCCCCTAGTTTCCAAATAACTTTAAATTAAGTCTTTGTTACTTAGAATATGTTCCCCATACTAAAGTGTTACCAAAAACATATAACTTTGTCTTGAATTTGAAAAATAACAAAACATTTTATTTTTCACTAAAGAAGGGTTCGGTGAATGCGCATATGAAACTGGTGGGGTTCGGTACCTCCAACAAGGTTAAGAACCACTGCCTTAGGCTAAATAATTATTTGTTTAAGGAGTTATCCGGCTTAAAAATACATACTGTATTTTAATGTTGGTCGTTATGGTTGTACTTGGACAACCAAGTGTTTTCTGAGGTGGTACTTGGTGAAAAAAGTTTGAGAACCACTGGTCTATGGTAAAGCTGTTACAGAAGTCGTTTAGGCTCCTCCAGGGGGGAGAAGCCATCGTGATGAGCCCACAGTTGCACCGCTGTCTTCCTCCATCCCATCTGAATGTTGGGTTTTATCAGAACATGCTCCAGCTCGGCTTTAAATAAAAATGTGACTGACAGGTGAGACTCACAGGTGGTTTTGTCATCAGGGATGCAGGACGGGCTGCATTCCATTACTAGCATGGACCAGAAGCCTCACTTTGATTCACTTAAACTTCTGCTAAAATGTTCAAGGTGAGTCATATCCTCCTGACAATTGGCATCTTGTGCAGTGGACATTTGTGTTTTGCACTACAGGGCCATATTTTTTTAAACAAAAGTCTGACAAAAGAAATAGCCAAAAAAACAATATCCACTGCAAGGTACCCAGGAGGTTATACCAAGTGTACATAAGTATTTATAATAATGAATTGTCTTAACAAGACAGTTTTGGCAAGTTCTCCCTTTCAACAGTTTTTGGAATGCCATTTTTTGCACAAAGTAAGACTTATAAGGTCATGCTTGGATGAGTTTGGGGTGGAAGAACCTGACAGACCGGTCACCTCCACCCCATTAAAAACCTTTTGGATGATCTACAGCAGGGGATCTTAATCTTTTTGACCCCTGGGCCCAACTTTTCCAACACAGAGAGGGACCCAGGGCCCACTTAAATATTAACACTAAATTAGGGACAAACGGTACAAAATGGATGGATGGATAGTAATCTTACTCTTGATTTGAACCATATTTAATAATTATATCTAACCGTCTTACTGGGTACAACCTTGTTAAATAATATAAAACCATGTGTTAAGCTCCAAAAAAATAGTTATTTAACACAAACCGTAGGCCTAGGTAAGGCTGATTAATAACCAAATATACTGCAGAAGAAGAGACTTCTAAATAACTGACAAAAAATAATTTACATACAATTATGTTGTGCTAAAAAAAACTAAATGAATAATGAATGTTAATTAACTAAATTGTCAATAAAATACAAGTGCAAAGAAAACAGTTTTACCATATAAGTCATAGTTTTTGTGCTTAAGAAACTTCTCTATGACTTTAGCACCAGACTTCTTCTGTTTGTTTGATATTGTCATTACTGCCACAAATGGTAGAAAAGTGTGTTACAACTGAGTACTGCTGTGACCCATTCACACCACAGCTAAGAAGCTGATGTTTTTGGCGGCCCTCTATGGGGCTCTTGCAACCCAACAATGAACCTACGAACCTATGGTTAAGGAACACTGCTCTACAGTACAACAGGGATTGTGAGCCAGGCGCTCCCAGGTCCAACACTCTTCGTGTCCTCCTCCATATTTTGTTTATATTTTCACCTCCGCTGAAGACAAGGTGCCCTCATATGTATTACCAACACTCACCTAATAAATGGGAGGGCAACACTTGAAGACGGATCTTTGCTCAACTATAGTTAAATAGAGTTCTGCAGTATAAACAATATATGATCTAAATGATATCAATTTGACCAAAGAAAGAGCTTTTAATACTACCATTACTGTGATGATCTGTCACGCTCACGTCAGGCTGTGTTTCCTTGGTTGGTGTTTATTTCCTGTCAGCGCTCTTATTTTGGTTCCATTTCCTGCTTGTCTCCCTGAGCGCTATTTTCCCTCACCTGCTGCTGATTGGCAGCCTGGCCACACCTGTTGTCAATCAGCTGGCTGCTATTTATGCCTGCCTCACCCTCCAGTCAGGGCTCGATTGGTTTCCTGGTATCCTGTTTCCTGCTTTCCTGTCTCCTGTTTCCTGGTTCCTGTTATCCGATTAAAGTCATGTTTTCCTGCACTACGCCTGCCACCAACAGTTCATGACAGTAACATCGTAATAATGCATGTTGATGACACGTTCTAATGGTAATTTGACAGCGACAAGTGAACGACCGCTTCCTCAACGCAATGTAGTATCTGTGCGAGCGGCTAATGTCCCTCCACAGTACAAAGCCACTTTTAAGTCAGTAATTCTTGTCTTCAGGGCGGCGAACAAACTGTTTCTTACCAGTGTTACTGGAGGATGAACAATAACTAAACATGCTACACTACACACTGTAAGAAGACATGTTAACCGCAAGTTAGAGCTTCTAAATGGAATCAAAGGTGGGCGAATCGATACAAATATTGACAGTAACGATACCATGTATAGTATCAGCTCATGGTCGATACTACAGTGGTTAGATCAATAGTTGTATTTCTATTATTAGATAGACAGTTATACTTGAACAACAGGTGACGCTCCTTTGCATTTTAACCCTTTTTACACCACAGTAGAGTGAAACCGTCCTTACCTGAGCATGCACTTCTCTTCTTCGAGTATAAATTGTTGGGGCTTGGGCACCCCTATCAACAAGGATTTGTTAGTCGCTTCATAAAATTCAAATTGGTAGACCACCAGGAATGTTTGTTTACACATTTGTTTCTTTCGGTAAATAATTGCAGATATATAACCCTAACAGCACTGGATAAAGATACGTTTTTAACTGATTTTTCACATGTTTGAGGACATTAAAAATCCATTGATTTAATTTTCACCGTTGGAACCAGTTCTCTCGAGAGGGGCTGGACTCTCTTCCACTCTGGCGTTGCCAGCAGTGAGAGGCGACGGGCTGGGGTGGCAATTCTTGTTGCCCCCCGGCTCAGAGCCTGCATGTTGGAGTTCAACCCGGTGGACGAGAGGGTAGCTTCCCTCCGCCTTCGGGTGGGGGAACGGGTCCTGACTGTGGTTTGCGCTTACGCGCCAAACAGCAGCTCAGAGTACCCACCCTTTTTGGATTCACTCGAGGGAGTACTTGAGAGTGCTCCCCCGGGTGATTCCCTCGTTCTACTGGGGGACTTCAACGCTCATATTGGCAACGACAGTGAAACCTGGAGAGGCGTGATTGGGAAGAATGGCCGCCCGGATCTGAACCCAAGTGGTGTTTTGTTATTGGACTTTTGTGCCCGTCACGGATTGTCCATAACGAACACCATGTTCAAGCATAAGGGTGTCCATATGTGCACTTGGCACCAGGACACCCTAGGCCGCAGTTCTATGATCGACTTTGTAGTTGTGTCATCGGATTTGCGGCCTCATGTTTTGGACACTCGAGTGAAGAGAGGGGCGGAGCTTTCTACCGATCACCACCTGGTGGTGAGTTGGCTGCGATGGTGGGGGAGGATGCCGGACAGACCTGGCAGGCCCAAACGCATTGTGAGGGTTTGCTGGGAACGTCTGGCAGAGTCTCCTGTCAGAGAGAGTTTCAATTCCCACCTCCGGAAGAACTTTGAACATGTCACGAGGGAGGTGCTGGACATTGAGTCCGAGTGGACCATGTTCCGCACCTCTATTGTCGAGGCGGCTGATTGGAGCTGTGGCCGCAAGGTAGTTGGTGCTTGTCGTGGCGGTAATCCTAGAACCCGTTGGTGGACACCGGCGGTGAGGGATGCCGTCAAGCTGAAGAAGGAGTCCTATCGGGTTCTTTTGGCTCATGGGACTCCTGAGGCAGCGGACAGGTACCGACAGGCCAAGCGGTGTGCGGCTTCAGCGGTCGCGGAGGCAAAAACTCGGACATGGGAGGAGTTCGGGGAAGCCATGGAAAGCGACTTCCGGACGGCTTCGAAGCGATTCTGGACCACCATCCACCGCCTCAGGAAGGGGAAGCAGTGCAGTGCCAACACCGTGTATGGTGCGGATGGTGTTCTGCTGACCTCGACTGCGGAAGTTGTGGATCGGTGGAGGGAATACTTCGAAGACCTCCTCAATCCCACCAACACGTCTTCCTATGAGGAAGCAGTGCCTGAGGAATCTGTGGTGGGCTCTCCTATTTCTGGGGCTGAGGTTGCTGAGGTAGTTAAAAAGCTCCTCGGTGGCAAGGCCCCGGGGGTAGATGAGATCCGCCCGGAGTTCCTTAAGGCTCTGGATGCTGTAGGGCTGTCTTGGTTGACAAGACTCTGCAGCATCGCGTGGACATCGGGGGCAGTACCTCTGGATTGGCAGACCGGGGTGGTGGTTCCTCTCTTTAAAAAGGGGAACCGGAGGGTGTGTTCTAACTATCGTGGGATCACACTCCTCAGCCTTCCCGGTAAGGTCTATTCAGGTGTACTGGAGAGGAGGCTACGCCGGATAGTCGAACCTCGGATTCAGGAGGAACAGTGTGGTTTTCGTCCTGGTCGTGGAACTGTGGACCAGCTCTATACTCTCGGCAGGGTCCTTGAGGGTGCATGGGAGTTTGTCCAACCAGTCTACATGTGCTTTGTGGACTTGGAGAAGGCATTCGACCGTGTCCCTCGGGAAGTCCTGTGGGGAGTGCTCAGAGAGTATGGGGTTTCGGACTGTCTGATTGTGGCAGTCCGCTCCCTGTATGATCAGTGTCAGAGCTTGGTTCGCATTGCCGGCAGTAAGTCGGACACGTTTCCGGTGAGGGTTGGACTCCGCCAAGGCTGCCCTTTGTCACCGATTCTGTTCATAACCTTTATGGACAGAATTTCTAGGCGCAGTCAAGGCGTTGAGGGGATCCGGTTTGGTGGCTGCAGGATTAGGTCTCTGCTTTTTGCAGATGATTTGGTCCTGATGGCTTCATCTGGCCAGGATCTTCAGCTCTCACTGGATCGGTTCGCAGCTGAGTGTGAAGCGACTGGGATGAGAATCAGCACCTCCAAGTCCGAGTCCATGGTTCTCGCCCGGAAAAGGGTGGAGTGCCATCTCCGGGTTGGGGAGGAGATCTTGCCCCAAGTGGAGGAGTTCAAGTACCTCGGAGTCTTGTTCACGAGTGAGGGAAGAGTGGATCGTGAGATCGACAGGCGGATCGGTGCGGCGTCTTCAGTAATGCGGACGCTGTATCGATCCGTTGTGGTGAAGAAGGAGCTGAGCCGGAAGGCAAAGCTCTCAATTTACCGGTCGATCTACGTTCCCATCCTCACCTATGGTCAAGAGCTTTGGGTTATGACCGAAAGGACAAGATCACGGGTACAAGCGGCCGAAATGAGTTTCCTCCGCCGGGTGGCGGGGCTCTCCCTTAGAGATAGGGTGAGAAGCTCTGTCATCCAGGAGGAGCTCAAAGTAAAGCCGCTGCTCCTCCACATCGAGAGGAGCCAGATGAGGTGGTTCGGGCATCTGGTCAGGATGCCACCCGAGCGCCTCCCTAAGGAGGTGTTTAGGGCATGTCCGACCGGTAGGAGGCCACGAGGAAGACCCAGGACACGTTGGGAAGACTATGTCTCCCGGCTGGCCTGGGAACGCCTCGGGATCCCCCGGGAGGAGCTGGACGAAGTGGCTGGGGAGAGGGAAGTCTGGGCTTCCCTGCTTAGGCTGCTGCCCCCGCGACCCGACCTCGGATAAGCGGAAGAAGATGGATGGATGGATGGTGGTTATATTCTTTGTATAACGAAGAAACAACATGTATCAGTATTTTGTGTATTTTGTTACATTTTAATTTACAAAATAGTTTTTTAAAATGAGTTGGAATTAAAGTTTGTTAAAAAGTACAGACTCAACAAATGATTGAAATAATTGTTTGTTGAAGCCCTATTGCATGGTCCTTTATACAGTATATTGTGTGACAATACAGCAACACAACCAATGTTGTAATTGAAAAAGGCTCAAACTGGTCAGTCGGTATTAATTCCACCAATTAAGTCATTGTAAACAACAATGCATGAGTTTCACACCAACAGCTGAATCGCAATATTTCCAAAGTGCATGCAGACGTAAACAAAGCTGCCAGCCTCTCACTATATTTCAAATACCGGAGGCTAATAAAAAACTACATCAGGAGTAGGGATGTCCGATAATGGCTTTTTGCCGATATCCAATATTCCGATATTGTCCAACTCTTTAATTACCGATATCGATATCAACCGATATATGCAGTCGTGGAATTAACACATTATTATGCCTAATTTGGACAACCAGGTATGGTGAAGATAAGGTACTTTTTAAAAAAATTAATAAGATAAGATAAATAAATTAAAAACATTTTCTTGAATAAAAAATAAAGTAAAACAATATAAAAACAGTTACATAGAAACTAGTAATTAATGAAAATTAGTAAAATTAACTGTTAAAGGTTAGTACTATTAGTGGACCAGCAGCACACACAATCATGTGTGCTTACGGACTGTATCCCTTGCAGACTGTATTGATATATATTGATATATAATGTAGGAACCAGAATATTAATAACAGAAAGACACAACCCTTTTGTGTGAATGAGTGTAAATGGGGGAGGGAGTTTTTTTGGGTTGGTGCACTAATTGTGTGTCTTGTGTTTTTTATGTTGATTTAATAAAAAATAAAAAAATAATAATAAAAACTGATAATTAAAAAAACAATACCGATAATTTCCGATATTACATTTTAACGCATTTATCGGCCGATAATATCGGCCTGCCGATATTATCGGACATCTCTAATCAGGAGGTTTCCTACAGCCAAATGCTAATGTTTGTCTGCACAATTAGATACCCTGTCGGTTATTTGCTTTTGTTGAACACACGCCCGCAGAGACTGTAGGAATAGTGGCGTGAATCAGAGCACTTTCATTATGTTTAATTTAGTTCCTCACAAGGTGTGTCATGAGGCATGTGGAATCCTTTTTTTTTTTTTTTTTTTTTTACCGAATAAAAAAATTCATACGTAAAGTGTGACAGTATTTACATCTTGCTCTCTCCTTCCATTTCCAGGATGACAAGGACCTGGTGCACGAGTTTGTGGTGGCCGAGGGACTGACGTGTCTGATTAAAGTGGGAGCTGAAGCCGACCAGAACTACCAGAATTACATCCTCAGAGGTACATGACCCTCAGAAGTGAACAGTGCAGCGCCAGAGTTTCATCAGTTCAGCACTTTTATCCACAGTCACGTGTTGTTACCATGGAAACTGGTGAATCGGCTGTACAACCCCCACACACCAATGTTTAGGTCAAGTTTAGAGTTTTTTATTTTATCTGTCCCATGGTAGTGAGGGTCGGGGGTAGGGGTAATCATAAAACATGATATTTTCTCACTCCCCTCATTATTTGGAATTATGTCTTGTCCTCAGTTTTTGTTAGTAATCCGTCCTAAAAGGTCAGATGAATGCCAAATTGTCCAAATAAACCAACTAAAAAAATTTCTCAAAAACAATAATCAAAATTCACTGACTACAAAAAACAATGGGAAATCACAAAACATGAGGATTTAAATGTATAAATGATCATTTAACATCACTTTTACCTTTATTGAAGACCTTTTTTGGTGAAGGGGACAATGAGTGTAGAGCAGTGGTTCTTAACCTGGGTTCGATCGAACCCTAGGGGTTTGGTGAGTTGGCCTTAGGGGTTCGGCGGAGATCAAGACACACCCGACTCATCGTGTAAATAAAAAAATTCTCCCTGTCGGCGTACTACGGATACGGATAATAGCAGAAGTCACACTGATTTGCAGGTGTGTAATTTGTTGTGAGTTTATGCACTGTGTTGGTTTTGTTCTTTGAACAAGGTGATTCGTTCATGCACGGTTCATTTTGTGCACCAGTAAAAAAACATGGTAACACTTTAGTATAGGGAACATATTCACCATTAATTATTTGCTTATTAACATGCAAATTAGTAACATATTGGCTCTTAACTAGTCATTATTAAGTACTTATTAATGCCTTATTCGGCATGGCCTTATTATAACCCTAACCTTCTAACCCTGGCCCTAACCCTCTAACCCTAACCAAATAACTCTAAATTAAGCCTGTGTTACTTAGAATATGTTCCCCATACTAAAGTGTTACCAAAAACATATAACTTTGTCTTGAATTTGAAAAAAAAAAAACATTTTATTTTTCACTAAAGAAGGTTTCGGTGAATGCACATATGAAACTGGTGGGGTTCGGTACCTCCAACAAGGTTAAGAACCACTGGTGTAGAGGAAGGAGTGTGCAGTAGGTGTGACCCGCCTTTGTACTTTGCAACAAGTTATTTCTAAGTTTCAATAGTGTTTCTCACTTTCTTTATCAAAGTGCTGGCACTCGCAACTTTCTTTGGCCTCATGGTGGATTATTATTCAGTCGTACTTAATGGGTAAAAAAAAGTCATCGAGACTGAGTCACCAACGCGTAGGATTCATTCTGTTTGGGCAACATTTTGGAAAAAAAATCCCTCTAAACTGGAATCACACAAAAAGTGAGGCGTAGCAATTATGTAATTTTTTTTTTTTTTTTTGACTTTCCTTGCATTTTTGGGTCCCTAATTCCAACTCATATTGTTGATGCTGTTTGTGTTTATTTACTTAAAGGTTGATTAATTAAATTTGTTCTGACTTAATAAATGTTGGCTACCCACGTCAAACAAAACCAAAGCATCAAATCACAAGGTTAATGCATTTTAGTGTGAGCTTGCACGCACTTTTGCATGCCTCTGTTTGCGGGATTTTGCAGTCTGGCTAAGTTTTGACGTCACGGCGAGGTGGACTAACTTATTTGAACATAAAGTGAAGCTCTTAGCCAGAGAGGGACTAACTCCTCTCCCTTTTGCTTGAGGCTATAAGGAAACAAAAAAGTTTAAAAGTATTACTTTCATCTAATCTTGGCATGTGCATATTAACACAGACTTGTAATTTTTTGTATTCACTCTGTGAATTGATCGACTGTGCAGGAGTACCTAATGTTGTGGCCGAGTAGATCTATCCATCCATCCATCCATTTTCTACCGCTTATTCCCTTTTGGGGTCGCTGGAGCCTATCTCAGCTACAATCGGGCGGAAGGCGGGGTACACCCTGGACAAGTCGCCACCTCATCGCAGGGCCAACACAGATAGACAGACAACATTCACACTCACATTCACACACTAGGGCCAATTTAGTGTTGCCAATCAACCTATCCCCAGGTGCATGTCTTTGGAGGTGGGAGGAAGCCGGAGTACCCTGAGGGAACCCACGCAGTCCCGGGGAGAACATGCAAACTCCACACAGAAAGATCCCGATCCCGGGATTGAACCCAAGACTACTCAGGACCTTCGTATTGTGAGGCAGAAGCACTAACCCCTCTTCCACCGTGCTGCCCGAGTAGATCTATATCATGTTTATTTTCTACAGTGTCTCGGAAAAAAATAGCAGTGACGTCTTTGAGGTGTAAATTCAAAAAGTGTACATTTTCAAAAGATGAATTACGATAGTTGAGGAGATGGTGGGGCGTGGTTTCATTTGCAATCTCGGAGCGCCTCCACAATCAAACATCTTGCAGACAGACTCAAAAAACTGAGGAATGTTAAGCAAAATGTACACCAACGCACATCTAATAAATTTTATCTGGACCACAAGGAAGTGTCTAACCAATGACCTTATCTAAATGTGCGAGGCACTTCTGTTGGCCCCCTCATGCAGGTTATAAACATGAACAGGACCCCTGCTTGGACTACCTTTTTGATGTTCCCGGCTTCATTTGAACCTCTGATTGAACTATGGCGAAGGCGGAGGTTTTGGAGGAGATGCTGGTGTCATCGTGCGATGAATGATGAGACCACTTCTCATAGCTTTTCACTCCCTTTTCTGATCAAAACACCCTTATCACACGCTCCTTTCTCCTCCTCATGTTTCAACATCACTATGAGAAATGTACGACCCTCACAGAAGAGCCTTTTACTGATTTGACTCCTTTACCACGTTTCTCCTGACTGGTCACGCCGTTTTTAATGTGTGTTTTTTTATGACGTAGATAATAAAAAGAGGCTTCACCGCACATCTTAAAATAAATAAATAAATATGTCAGTCAGCTAAAAACATGTGCGTTGTAAGTTCGATCATTTTCGTTGTAAGTTCGATCAACATAGGCATGACATTGCTGTTAAAATGTTAGTACGCCTGCTAATATAGCTATGCTTTACTAATCAATCAATCAATCAATGTTTATTTATATAGCCCTAACAAGTGTCTCAAAGGGCTGCACAAGCCACAACGACATCCTCGGTACAGAGCCCACATAAGGGCAAGGAAAAACTCACCCCAGTGGGACGTCGATGTGAATGACTATGAGAAACCTTGGAGAGGACCGCATATGTGGGTAACCCCCACCCCTCTAGGGGAGACCGAATGCACCTAATGTCCTCCTCTCCCACTCTTTAATGTTACATTATTGTATGTGATGAAAGCATATATTATATTTTCGACAAGTTCAAAGTTACAGTGTATACTGTATGTAAAAAGTGGAATAAGTGCACAATAGTGCTTGTTGGAAACACACTGTGCCAGAGTCAAGCGTGGACAAACACAGCTTGGTAGCATTAAAGCTACAGACACACAAAACAGTATGTTCCAAGTTGTGCTCACTAAATTAACTTTTAAAACTTCAAATTGTCTCAATTTCAGCATCAAGGCGATATGTTTGTCAGCATACTTTAAATACGCCATAGTGGGACGTCTTAAGATTTTTAGCGTGCATTACCTCCTTCTTTGGCTTCTTAACAGAAATGATAATGGCATTTTACAACTTGTTCATTATCAATCAATCAATCAATCAATGTTTATTTATATAGCCCTAAATTACAAGTGTCTCAAAGGGCTGCACAAGCCACAACGACATCATCGGTACAGAGCCCACATAAGGCCAAGGAAAAACTCACCCCAGTGGGACGTCGATGTGAATGACTATGAGAAACCTTGGAGAGGACCGCATATGTGGGTAACCCCCCCCCCCCCCTTTAGGGGAGACCGAATGCAATGGATGTCGAGTGGGTCTGACATAATATTGTGAGAGTCCAGTCCATAGTGGATCCAACATAATAGTAAGATGAGACCTGTTTTCTAATTGTGTATGCAGTACCGTATTTTTTGGACTATAAGGCGCATTTAAAATCCTTCAATTTTCTCAAAAATCGACAGTGCGCCTTATAACCCGGTGCGCCTAATATACGGAATAATTCTGGTTGTGTTTACCGACCTCGGATTAATTTTATTTGGTACATGGTGTATTGATAGTAGTAGATAGTAGTCACACATAAGAGATATGTGTAGACTGCAATATGACGCCAGTAAACAACAAATGTTCCATTGGGGGACGGCGTGGCGCGTTTGGGAGAGTGACTGTGCCAGCAACCTGAGGGTTCCTGGTTCAATCCCCACCTTCTACCATCCTAGTCATGTCCGTTGTGTCCATGAGCAAGACACTTCACCCTTGCTCCTGATGGGTCCTGGTTAGGGCCTTGCATGGCAGCTCCCGCCATCAGTGTGTGAATGTGTGTGTGAATGGGTGAATGTGGAAATGGTGTCAAAGCGCTTTGAGTTCCTTAAAAAAAAGGTAGAAAAGCGCTATACAAGTATAACCCAACCCATTTGAAAATAAAGAACATTACACACAGCGCTCCAAAATCCGTCAAAATGTTTTAGTATGACTTTGAACCTGCATCGCTTGATGGATTTTCGGCCCATTACGGCTACTGTAGTTAGAGATACAAGGTGTGTGTATAAGGACTGCAAAATGGCACCCATTAGCAGACATATTATCTGGCGTTTTGTTTCACAATAATATGCAAAACCAACCTTTCTTACCTTCTGGTACCTGCTGATGCATACTTGCCAACCCTCCCGAATTTTCCGGGAGACTCCCGAAATTCAGCGCCTCTCCCGAAAACCTCCCGGGACAAATATTCTCCCGAAAATCTCCCGATTTTCAGCCAGAGCTGGAGGCCACGCCCCCTCCAGCTCCATGGGACCTGAGTGAGGACAGCCTTTTCTTTATGACGGGAGGACAACAGGGTGACAAGAACTAAATCATCCAGACTAGAGATAAATTGTATTATTATGTTTATCTTACCTAAAAATAAATATATTTATTAATTTAAAAAAAAAATATATATATATATACATTTTTACTATATTTAGCTAAAAACATCAAAATTAATTGTATTTTTATTTGTATTTTTTCTGACTCCTTATTATGTCCAGCCATACATTAAAATAAACACATTTGAAATCATTAATTTTAAATGATCATACTAATTCATTTAAATTGACCATATTTAATTATTAAAATAATTGCTTGTTTATCAACAACTTTAGCATTTTATTCATTACATTTTGAAGCTCTCAGAAGTGAAGTTATGTTATATTCCTTAAGATTTATTTATGCAAGTTTGAAGTATCAATTATCTAAACACAGTTTTGTTTGCATATTTTCAGGATGTAGATTTTATATATATATATATATATATATATATATATATATATATATATATATATATGTGTATGAAATACTTGACTTGGTGAATTCTAGCTGTCAATATACTCCTCCCCTCTTAACCACGCACCCGCCCTCAACCACGCCCCCCACCCCCCCACCTCCCTAAATCGGAGGTCTCAAGGTTGGCAAGTATGTGCTGATGTGTATTTGAGATCTGCATAAGTCCTGAAAATTTGCGCACGTCCGCCACTGTAGTCCGTGGCGATAACGTAATCAATAAGCTTCTTCTTTTTCACTATCTTCTTGTTATGGGGCATTCATCCTCTGTTGTTGCCATTTGTAATATAAAGTAGCGTAAAGTTCTTACTTATATCTCGCTTTGGAAGCGCTAAAAACTACCGGTGTAGTGAGTTTACATTATTCACCCACGGAACTTTAGTTATTAGAGAGTTCCGGTCGGACGGTTTTTCACGGGAACACATTTCCGGTGTTGTTGCACTAGTGAGCTATGGATGAGGAGATGCTGCTCCGTTGTTGATTTAAGTAAAGTCTGAATGTCATCAAAACAGTTAGCTCCATCTTTTGACACTTCTTCCCCTCCCGTCCTTACACGCTACACCGCTACAATAAAAATGACGGGGAGAAAACGCTGTTGAAGGTGAGCCACGTAAATAAGACCGCCCACAAAACGGCGCATCCTGAAAAGACGCTCAGAAAGCGGCTTGAAGATGGTCTGTAAAACATCATCTATGCAACATTTTGACCAAAGAACCACCATTATTACATGTTATGTAGACCACAAGGAAGTGTTTTACATTTAGAAAAAAAATCATAATATGACGCCTTTAATGCGCCTTATAGTCCGGTGCGCCTTTTGTATGAAAAAAGACCTTAATAGACCCGCTCATCGGCAGTGCGCCTGATAGTCCGGTGCGCCCTATGGTCCAGAAAATACGGTATATATAGTTTATATTGTATTACCAACAACAATGTTTTTATCCTTTTTAATTTGGAAAATGGTGTCACGTAAATGACCCATAAGAGTGAAATACTGAGCCAATTCTCAAAAGAAGGAAAGACAGCCTTGAACTTTTCTGTCTGGAGAGCCTTTGAAAGCCCCTCCATGAATCAATAAAACTATCATGAAAGATGGAAAAAGTATTCACACTTGCACCCAGTGAGCATTCATTTTACAAGGGCACGTTCCCAGACTTCACTCCTTGGAACAATGCCATCTTACTTCACAATCTGCACCTCCATCTTGCATTTGTTTTTTCTTTTTCTCAGTTCTTGTTGCTCTCTTAGCCCTGGAGGTGTCTGTGACCAGTTAGTGCAATGATGTGGGTTTGTTCCTTCTTGGGGGCCCCTCACACCTGGCTCAAAGGGCTTGCAGACCGGGATTTAACTTGCTGGAGGCCTGCACTTGTGGCCCAGGGGGGACCTTGTATGCCTTCATCACCCCATCAATGCAAATGGGAGTGAGCTCACTCTTTCTGAGGCCCCTTTTTGTCATCTGGTCCAGCTACTTTGCACACAGCTCTGCCGCAAGGCCAGAAATAAACAGGAGCCCACAAGGTCATCAATGCGTCAGCAGACATTTTTAGATCTATGGATGATAAACAATTAGGGGTACTGCATGTTGCATTGTTATGTCGAACTGAAATACAGTGCTACCTCATAAGCCAATCTATTGTACGCTCGTTGACCCAACTTTTTGAAACAATTATTCCCATAAGAAACCATACATAGAAATGTATAGTATTCTAAGGTCAACTGTGGCCATCATAAAACCTTCATTAATTTACTGGCAATTTAAAGTGACTTTCTAACATTTTATTGGCCTCGGCTAAATTGCACACAGAAAAGTAACGAGCCAGCAGGTTGGAAAAGTATGTGAATGGAAAAACAACAATGAGGCCACCAGCAGAGAGTCTCATCAAAACTAAATAGCTAAATGCCTACGATGAAACACAGGAAAAGAAACTACAAAATAAGAGTCCCAAAAAACGGGAACATAAGAAAAAACAACCTGCCATGTGACATCTGTAAAGCATCCAAGTTACACAAGTTATTTTAACAACTGCAAAATATAACGTGTTCTAAATTTCCTTAGTTTTGACAGTTTTCTTGTTTGTGCTTGTATTGTTGATCCAAAGACAATGTAGAGCCATTTTATTTTGTCTGTTTGATTCCTTGTAACCAAAACCCGGTTCCATAATGGCAATGGTGCCAACATGAAGAGCAGTAAACTGACCCAAAAACAAAGTAGATATTTGTGCCTTATTTCGGTGCAAAATTAATGTTGACTCAACCACTTGCAACAAGTACTTCTTGCTGATATTGTACAAATAACATCTTGTAACAATATAGCACCCCAACAGTAGCACACTGTGTCTGCCACATTTAAAAAAAATGTTCTACTGACCTTAACGCTGCAAGAGCAGCCATTATGCACCAATGACGGTTCTGGCAATTATTAACACCCGGAATTATGAGCATTGACAAAAGGAAGTCGTTTTTTGCACAATCTCTATGTTCTGTAATTCTGCAATAATTACCACAATTTGTTGTAAATGTAATTACTTATTTATGAATGTATAACTAGTTATTTCCTTTATATAATTGAAGTAATTAAATTACTAGTATTTTCAACTTGAATGTCACAAAATTCCATAAAAATGTAAAGGTATTTATTTTTAATTTTTTCCCCACAAATTTGTATGTTTTCCATTTCTTAAGTACTGGTTCAGCCACCGTTTCAGCACCTGTACCGATTTGGTACTGGTATAAGTAAAGCAGAGGTTCTTAAACTGGTTGACCTCATAGCCCAGCTTTTCCACTACAGAGGGGGTACCACTCAAAAATGTATGGTAAATTAGTAATCTTACTCTCGGTTTTAGTTGTATTCAATAATTATATGTAACCTACTTACAGTTTAACAGGATACATTTTGAAAAATTATTTGAAAGCACGTGTTAAGCACAAAGATAATTATCAGGGTTTAGGTCAGGCTGATCACAAAAATAAATACTAATTAGACATACTGTCAAAGAAAAGACTGATAAAGTGCTACAGTAAATACATTCTAACTAAAGTAATAATAGCAATAATATATGTTTCCTAAATAAACTTTCAATAAAATTAATTGCAAAAGAAAATACAGCTTCACCACTTCGGTCATAAATTTTGCGCCATAGAAAATTCTCAATGACTAACTCCAGTTTGCTTAATAATGTCATTACTGTCACTAGTGGTGGAAAAATATACTACAACTGAGTACCGCTGAGGCACATACGGACCACAAGCAGGGCGCTTGCAGACAAATAACGGGCTTAACTATTATTGATACCACCCATCATTTTTCAAGATAATTAATATGACTACAACGAAGCACAATATTCATATTTTACGAAGGGACCAGATCCCAATGAATCAACGGTATACTGCTTTTATATTTTCTCCTAAATGGAATGGACCCAACTTTTCAATAATTTTTTTCAAAATATTTTTCTATTCACGCTTATGTATAATAATCAAAACTAAAACAAATAGTGGAGTTTTTAATATACGGTGAAGTATCATGGTATTTTTGGGCATTTACTGTGAAGGGGGAAAAAAATTAGTTGCTGCATTAAAAACTGAGCAGCATGAGACAGACCAACCAATTACTGCCAACTTGAAGCAATTATGTGTTTCTTTGAAACAGCTTGTGTTGACGGTCTTCAGCATCACCTATATTTTTACTGACACCTTCTCTACTTATTTTATTAGCACGTGTTTTTGCATTTCAGAACAGAACACAGGAAAAACGCTCTTAAGGAGTCTACTTGACATTTTTAATCCATGGAAGATGAGGGGAAATCTTTTAAATCCTATCATGAGGGGGAAACTCAGAAAAACATAAAACCCTGCATGCTGTATTATGTTGTACAATAAAAGAGCTGAAAGGCAAAGTTGTAAGGTGCACATTTTTTTGTGTGTGTGCATTAGTTTCAGTCTTGCTTTCCATCCCAGTGTCTCTATTGTGCTCCCGTTTGAAGGTCTGCTGCCTTTAATGACATGCAGGTTACAACGCTGTAAGTTGAAGCCCCTTAAAGAGGGAATAGAAGATGCTTTTGTCAAGTGCTTCATGGCCTCTTAAAGTGTCGGGTACCTCGACAACAGCTCCAAGAGCTGAAGAAATAATAGACTTTTGTATCATGGCTACTCTATACAAGGATTTTCTGTGTAGACCACAACATTTTATGATGTTTGTGTTTTTTAAAACAGACCTCTGTACAACTGTTCAACAAATCTGTCATTTGCAAATATATTTTTGTTGTATCAAAAACAAAAGTTTAAAGAAACACTGCCAGGACCTTCAAAAAGTGTTAAAGCAGTGGTTCTTAACCTTGTTGGAGGTACCGAACCCCACCAGTTTCATATGCGCATTCACTGAACCCTTCTTTAGTGAAAAAGAATAAAATTAAATGTTTTCAAATTTAAGACAAAGTTCTATGTTTTTGGTAACACTTTAGTATGGGTAACATATTCTAAGTAACAACGACTTAATTTAGAGTTATTTGGACACTAGAGGAAAATATTTTAAGTAATGAAGACTTAATTTAGAGATATTTGGTTAGGGTTAGGGTCAGAGTTAGAGGGTTAGAGGCGCTATAATCAGGCCATGCCGAATAAGGCATTAATAAGTACTTAATAATGACTAGTTAAGAGCCAATATGTTACTAATTTTCATGTTAATAAGCAACTAATTAATGGTGAATATGTTCCCCATACTAAAGTGTTACCATGTTGTTTTACTGGTGCATAAAATGAACCGTGCATGAACATCACCTTGTTCAAACAACAAAACCAACACAGTGCATAAACTCACAACAAATTACACACCTGCAAACCAGTCAACTGTTGCCGTATCCGTAATACGCCGATAGGGAGAAGTTTGTATTTACACGATGAGTCCGGTGTGTCTTGACCTCCACCGAACCCCTGAGGCCGACTCACCGAACCCCTAGGGTTCGATCGAACCCAGGTTAAGAACCACTGTGTTAAAGTTATCATTTTAATTTCCCCTCAGGGATTAATAAAGTATTTCTGATTCTGATTAGAATAAAGACAACATATTAAAAAAAAAAAAAAAAGCAAAATACAGGACAGTCTCTTATCTTGTATATTATTTTATTATTTACGCCATGTAAATGTTCTTTACTCAGCATCAACGCGTTTCAGCCATTCGGCTTGCATCAAGGGGTCAAATGTTTGTTGTTTGTTACAATAATAATTATTATTATAATACATCACATTTTTAAGTGACCCACACCTAAAACTACTGTTTACTTTCTGCTGAACACAACACCCAATGTGCCAAAATATTGCAAAACTGTATCTACTGATAATGTAACTGACAACTAAAAAGGTAATAATAATGAAAATGTAACATTGACCTATTTTCGCCCCATTCATTTGAATGTTGGAAAGTTGGATATTACGCCACTTGATAGTGTCTGCACTTCTAAAATACCATAATTAACGAATAAAACTTGGCGTCTGTGTTGCTATGGTAATTGCTTTGCTACACTTGCAATAATGAATACATGCAACCACAAAAGCGAAAAGCTCTACAAAGCAAAACAAAGTTTTATCTAAAGTCCAGTCAGCTGTATTTTAAAGCAAACTTGGCCAGTGAGCTCACCAGCAAGTCTCCTCACTCATCTTTGGACTGACGTTTGCATCAACCTGATCACTGACATTATAACAACCTACCTGCCTTTCAGGTAACAATCCACTGTTAAATGAGCCATATGTAATAATGTTGCCAGAAATGGTACTGCAATCACGGTCAAAAATGTTGTAGTGCCCTCCCTCTCTCCCTGACTGAGGTTGCCAGATACGCAGCCGAATCCAGCTCGATCGACTGGGCGACTCCAAGGAACTTCAAACTTCCACTGCCTCTTACTAGGGGTTGAGGTGCTGGGACCATAATAGCTGAATAGACAATCATGTTGTCAATGACAAATCTCTAACCAACACAGTGTACACAGAAATGAGGCTATTTTCAGGAAGAAGTATGTCATGCCTGCGTACAATATCACAACAAATGGCAATTACAAGGTTATAGTCAGTACTATCAGAAAACAAAGACTAAAACAAACTACAATCACCACTAGCAATGGTTATACTGGTGAAAATAAGTAGAGTGTGCTTAGCAGCCTAATGTACACCCAAAACTAAAGAGGAGGCATTTTACCAAGGTATGCTTTTAGGCTACTGTTTCAAACGTTTCAGATTGCCATATAACTTGGTACATGTAGTCCACAATATGCAAACATGAATGAAGAATTATTTTATCATGTGATTTGGCTGTCTCCATACATTCACATTGCCATGATGACAGCCGTGCTAATGTTGGAACCCATTTCCTCAGCGTGTCAGCATATTGAGAACGAAATATGCACTGACAATACCCATATCCACATAGGTGTTATTTTTCGAAAATATGTTTTGCCCTGTCAGTTCAAATTCAAATCGACATACAGGCTAACGGGAATATATTTCCCCCATTAGCCTGTATGTCGATGTGTCATTGACCGGGCTAGCATGCTGAGTATTCGGTGCATGAACATACTAGCTTTGTTAGACAAGATCATAGACTGTATTGTACAATATTGTTTACATACAAAATTTAAATTTCCATTTATTACAAGTAATAAGAAAACTTAAATGCCTGACTTATCTATCAAGGAGATAATTAGCAAGTTTGGCGTCAGATAAAAAATCTTCTCTGCCTTCAATCGTCTCCATCTTTCAAAGGCATCTCTGACTCAAGTCCTCGTTTTGTTCCTTGCTTTGTCATGAATAAGTTGAGAATCGTAACAACGCCTTTTATATTTACTAAGGTCTGACATGTTTAGTAACTTTACCAGTGGCAATAGCTCGACGAAGAGGGCGGTGCTTAACTGTCAACCTGGATGTGACACACTCTCGGCCTTTCTAATTGGTCAAACGGTAGACGGCGGGACATCAAAATGAAAACAATAACAATATTTCGGGGCTGTTAATCTAATTTTGAAATGAGGATATCCCAGCTGAACTACTATTATCAGTTATAGAGGTATTCAAACATAAAATGATATATTAAAAGTTAAAGGAGCGTGTGTGATTAAAATAAATGTTGTGATTATTATGCGTGTATACATTATACACAATTTTTTTGTGATTGATCACATGGGTTATCATGTTAACATTGACAGCCCTAATTGTTATATCCATCCATCCATGTTCTACCGCTTATTCCCTTTGGGGTCACGGGGGGCGCTGGAGCCTATCTCAGCTACAATCAGGCGGAAGGCGGGGTACACCCTGGACAAGTCGCCACCTCATCGCAGGGCCAACACAGATAGACAGACAACATTCACACTCTAGGGCCAATTTTGTGTTGCCAATCAACCTATCCCCAGGTGCATGTATTTGGAAGTGGGAGGAAGCCGGAGTACCCGGAGGGAACCCACGCAGTCACGGGGAGAACATGCAAACTCCACACAGAAAGATCCCGAGCCCGGGATTGAACCCAAGACTACTCAGGACCTTCGTATTGTGAGGCAGATGCACTAACCCCTCTGCCACCGTGCTGCCCTTAATTGTTATATATTAGATTAATTACCATTTATATTCACAGTAGCATAGGTACAATATGTACATTGTACACTGTTGATTCCAACTCTAACTCAAAACACGTGTATCTCAGATCAACGTCGGCCATTAAAATGCATTTAAATTAATTAAATCGGTGTTTCCCCCCAAAATCAGCACAATTTTACCCTGTAACATGCCTTTCAAAAACAAAATTTCATGTAATAACAATGTTTGAATGAATGAATAGAACATACTACAAACAGTTATAGTAGTTTTATGAAGTATAATAATAATGTGCAGCATTTAATTTGGCGAGTGGATTTTTGCGGTATCTTTTACCAGCTGCTTTTCCGTCATGTAACAATAGGAATTGTTATTGTTATGTTGCACACGGATGTCTTTGAGTGACGGACCAAAGAGGTCAAAGTTGACAGCAAGCGATATGTATGTCTGCACAAGACCCAGTGAGGAAAGGTTAATGCTTGATTGCCCAGTTTGTAGACGAACTGACACATTATTGGCAGCTTCTCCATATTCTCATAGATAAATGTCTGCCATTTGGATTGGCGCCCTTGGCTTACGTGCAGGCCGGATCCCTCTCCTAGTCTTGGCTTGGTCGTGTTTTTAACGTATCTTCTTTTACTCTGCGCTCTCATTTGCACTCACTTTCTCTGTGCTTGTGGTTGGAAGACAGGATTGTGTCGATCTCTAGCTGTGGGATGTGGACTATTCCTATTTCAACCAACAGCTGGGAGGCTTGTAGCTCAAAGTTATGCTCACAATGTGAAATACTCCTAAATTGAGGCACCACTCTACTTTGATGCCAAAGATCAGCCATGTTGACATAACGGCGTTTTTGATGTGCTCAAGCCTTTTTGACATCAGGCTCATTGTTTTCGTGCAAGGTACCCCGACAAGAGTTTTCATACACTTGACAGAGTGTAACACAATCCGCTCCTTGCTGGTTTGACCATTTGGTGAGAATTAAGTGAAAGTCCAGGTGTGGCTGTCTTTAACGTGCTGCTGGAAGCTGTCGTCGGAAACACTGTGTATTGTGTCGTCTGGCCGTGTTACTGCCTGGCTGCTCCACAGAGTCGCAGGCCTTTTACTGTGGCCCGTCGGCTGCATGGACACATGTGCACACTGGTTGTTTATGGGAGCAGTGAGCTGCGCTCTCGCTGCATGCAAGAATGATGAACGGGAGCAGATGAAAGAGGACGGAGATGCAATCTCAAGAGTATGATAAAGGAAATGTGTGGGAGAAAAAACAGGTATGGCTGACACATGTACAGTATGAAGATAAACTTTTACTGTACTGTATAAGAAATCCTGGAATGTTCTGCCGCTTTTAAGCATGCAATCACGTTTATTAAGGAACAAGTACTGAGTCAAAACTTTCATTCGAAAAAAGGTATCTTGTAAGAAAAAATATAGTGAGCATGAACTTGCGTTAAGTTACAAAAGTTGCATTAAACCAGTCTTTCTTAAATAGGCGCCCTGGGGGGGTGCGGTGCAATGCCAGGGGAGGCTCGTGTGACCTCAGGGAACGTGTATTAGTATTTATAATAAATAATATAAAATATTTTCCCAAAAAGCGTGTTTTCTGTACCGTCCCAACACTAGAGGCAAACGGTGAGATTGTAGAGCGGCACTAGTCATCACTGTGTATTTAGGTTTGTGCATGAAATTCACTTGTTAAGATTACGACTTTATTCTCCTAATTGCCAATTATTGATCAGTGTTGCCCTAAGAGTCGTGACGGACACCTACTCAGTGGCCTAGTGGTTAGAGTGTCCGCCCTGAGATCGGTAGGTTGTGAGTTCAAACCCCGGCCGAGTCATACCAAAGACTATAAAAATGGGACCCATTACCTCCCTGCTTGGCACTCAGCATCAAGGGTTGGAATTGGGGGTTAAATCACCAAAAATGATTCCCGGGCGCGGCAACGCTGCTGCCCACTGCTCCCCTCACCTCCCAGGAGGTGGACAAGGGGATGGGTCAAATGCAGAGGACACATTTCACCACACCTAGTGTGTGTGTGACAATCATTGGTACTTTAACTTTAACATCATATGTTTGCTTTGCAAGTTTGAGTCTTTTCTCGCTCTCTATTTTATGGTTGGTTACTCTGATTGGATTGCGTCTTCAGAAACCACTGCACGTGTGAGAGGAAATGTAGCAAATGAGCGCCGCACATGTTTTCATCCTGCAACTTCTCAACCCCGCCGGTGACATTTAGCCTCCGGTATGGTTTCTCTCCAAATGGCTCCATACGCCCCGCGCTCTGACAACACAATTAAAACGTTACGTTCCTAAAAAGCTTTTGACTCAGCAACCTTTTAACATGAAAGCAAAACCTGACCTGGTGACATGGTTTTGGTTAAGATGTGAGCCGTGATCATACCAGTGACCCCCTGACCCTCCAAAAAACACACTCGATCTCATGTGAAACTCAAAAGACCCCTTCCATATCCCCCCTGGCACGGGTAGACCATTTATCCCCACCTGCATGACCTATATTCTGCTGCTGCATGCTCGAACCCCCAAACCCCCAACCCTGTGTTGCTGCATCGACTTTTCTGTCAGGATTTTTTGCCTATGAAGTTTTTACAAGGATTGCAGTTTGTCATTGATGCTGGATGACAGATTGCAAACAAATACATTACACTGTTATAGTATTGTAGTTGTGTTATGTAGCCCACTGTAACTAAAGACACAATATACTGTACTTTATTACCACATGCATGTCTTTTTCTTGACCTTACTGCTGGAAGGATGTCGTTTTATGGCTCCCCTCCAAAGTCTCTCCCTGCAGGACTTGACGTGGACAAGCTCATCAGTTGAGCTTTCAACAAGTTTTCATTTATAAGCGCTGAGGTATCTCTTTAAATATAGAGCACATTTGGATGTACAGTATAAAGGAATCCATCTAATGTGTGCTCAGCTTAGGCCTCGCTGTTATTTTGCAGAGTCTAGTAGTGTCTGCAGCGCTGGATCACTGTGTCCTATTTGATTTGTTTGCATGTCTTTAGGGACTGAAATGTCAAACACTGGCAGACATGTAGTCTTCCCCAAAATGGAAGCATCCTCCTGTCGTGTTCCAGTAACTACTGCGGCCTCCTTGTAGGTCTGGCAGTCAGTTTGGAGACTGGAGACATTTTGGCAGCGGGCTGAAGTTGTCTTGCTCGAATGTCTGGACGCATGGACAAGTTATTCATGAGCATGTCTTATCCACTTAGCTGTAAGGGATGTGCAGTAAACTTGTATTGTCACGGCAAACAGACTTTCAATCAGAGTCTAGTTGGAGGAAATGGCGAAAATGACAGGTTTGTAGTATTGCACATATTTCATAAGCTGTCTATAGTTGTCCATTGCCACGTTGTGCTCCAAATACTGCGGCTTTACTACAAACCCCGTTTCCAAATGAGTTGGGAAAATGTGTTGGATGTAAATATAAACAGAATACAATGATTTGCAAATCCTTTTCAACCCATATTCAATTGAATGCACTACAAAGAAAATATATTTGATGTTCAAACTCATAAATTATTATTTGTTTTCAAATAATAATTAACTTAGAATTTCATGGCTGCAACACGTGCCAAAGTAGTTGGGAAAGGGCATGTTCACCACGGTGTTACATGGCCTTTCCTTTTAACAACACTCAGTAAACGTTTGGTAACTGAGGAGACACAATTTTTAAGCTTCTCAGGTGGAATTCTTTCCCATTCTTGCTTGATGTACAGCTTAAGTTGTTCAACAGTCCGGGGGTCTCCTTTGTGATATTTTAGGCTTCATAATGCACCACACATTTTCAATGGGAGACAGGTCTGGACTACAGGTAGGCCAGTCTAGTACCTGCACTCTTTTACTATGAAGCCACGTTGATGTAACACGTGGCTTGGCATTGTCTTGCTGAAATAAGCAGGGGCGTCCATGGTAACGTTGCTTGGATGGCAACATATGTTGCTCCAAAACCTGTATGTACCTTTCAGCATTAATGGCGCCTTCACAGATGTGTAAGTTACCCATGTCTTGGGCACTAATACACCCCCATACCATCACACATGCTGGCTTTTCAACTTTGCGCCTATAACAATCCGGATGGTTCTTTTCCTCTTTGGTCCGGAGGACACGACGTCCACAGTTTCCAAAAACAATTTGAAATGTGGACTCGTCAGACCACAGAACACTTTTCCACTTTGTATCAGTCCATCTTAGATGAGCTCAGGCCCAGCGAAGCCGACTGCGTTTCTGGGTGTTGTTGATAAACGGTTTTCGCTTTGCATAGGAGAGTTTTAACCTGCACTTACAGATGTAGCGACCAACTGTAATTACTGACAGTGGGTGTCTGAAGTGTTCCTGAGCCCATATGGTGATGTCCTTTACACACTGATGTTGCTTGTTGATGCAGTACAGCCTGAGGGATCGAAGGTCACAGGCTTAGCTGCTTACGCGCAGTGATTTCTCCAGATTCTCTGAACCCTTTGATGATATTACGGACCGTAGATGGTGAAATCCCTAAATTCCTTGCAATAGCTGGTTGAGAAAGGGTTTTCTTAAACTGTTCAACAATTTGCTCACGCATTTGTTGACAAAGTGGTGACCCTCGCCCCATCCTTGTTTGTGAATGACTGAGCATTTCATGGAATCTACTTTTATATCCAATCATGGCACCCACCTGTTCCCAATTTGCCTGTTCACCTGTGGGATGTTCCAAATAAGTGTTTGATGAGCATTCCTCAACTTTATCAGTATTTATTGCCACATTTCCCAACTTCTTTGTCACGTGTTGCTGGCATCAAATTCTAAAGTTAATAATTATTTGCAAAAAAAAAAATGTTTATCTATTTGAACATCACATATGTTGTCTTTGTAGCATATTCAACTGAATATGGGTTGAAAATGATTTGCAAATCATTGTATTCCGTTTATATTTACATCTAACACAATTTCCCAACTCATATGGAAACAGGGTTTGTAAGTCACACATTTTTGAAAGCATTTTCTACAGATTTTTTGCCTGAATTAAATGTTAAATTAAGTTGTATTTATGTCTTATGTGTATTAGAGTACATGTTTCTTATTTTCTTTTTTTATGGTGCAACTATTGATAAATATATTCAAAGTCAAACACAAATACAAAAATGCGGAATAGAAATTGAAAGAGTAAATGAAACCAAATTTCTAGGTATAATAATTGATGATAAAATTAACTGGAAATCTCATGTAAAAAATATACAGCATAAAGTAGCAAGAAACATGTCAATAATGATTAAAGCAAAACATGTTCTAGACCAAAAATTACTTCATATTCTCTACTACTCACTAGTGTTACCATATCTGACTTATTGTGCCGAAATATGGGGAAATAACTACCAAAGTACACTTCATTCATCAACAGTGTTACAAAAAAGATCAATTAGAATAATACATAATGTTGGATATAGACAACATACAAACCCTTTATTCATTGAATCGAAAATACTGAAATTCCAAGATATAGTGAATTTGCAAACAGCTAAAATTATACACAAAGCAAACTACAATCTGCTACCCAAGAGTATTCAACAATTATTTTCAACAAAAGAGGAGAAATATAATCTTAAAGAAAAATGTAATTTAAAACATTTGTACGCACGTACAACACTTAAGACCTTCAGTATATCAGTATGTGGAAGTAAATTATGGAATGGATTAAGCAAATAAATAAAACAATGTACTAATGTGATCCACTTCAAGAAACTCTTCAAACATAAAATGTTTACAAAGTACAAAGAAGAACAATGATATACATTCTGAACTTATCTCATCCATCCATTAATTTTCTAGATAATCTTACTCATCTCGCCATATGAAATATAACTTACTTCACTAATTATTATGTATTTATTTTTATTGTGATTACTTATGGAGTATATTGTGAATAAATTGAGAACAGGAAGTGAACAAAAGTTTTAGCAACTGCTATGTAAAGGAAAAGGGGTAAGATTAAATAAGCTGCTTCTTCCTACTCCTTTTCGAACATGTTGAATAGAGAAACTGGAAATTGTGTTGTATCATGTTGTATGCTTACATGCATGTTCCAAATAAACACAAACTCAACCCGGTTTCCGTGTCAAGGGAGAATAACACTAACAACACGGCGGCTAATCATGGCGCTACTGTATCTTCACCGCAAAAATCAATTTTACCAACTTTTGGGTGCACTTCATCTTCCAACGCCTGCCTCATCAATAACACGTCTCCAAATCAGTAAGCCTTTGGCGCGAGCGATGTCAAAAGACGAGATGCAAGAAGTACATCATCCGCTCCACATGGTATTGGTGAGCCTCTGGTGTAAGTGATGTGGAATGACATCGCGGGACACACAATGCTAACATCACAGAATGCTAACATCACAGAACACTAACAACAGAGTTAATGGTCATAGCTGCGACTGTCAAGGTGACCAACTTTTGGCAGAACAACATACGCCCGTGGTTTCAGTACTCGAAGCCCAGTTCTAACTTTGAGGAATTCCCCAGGATGTGACAAAGTATTTCCAGGTTGTGGACGTGTTGTAGTGGGCGGCCAAAGCGTTAATGCTTGGAGGATCCTCCGGACTACCGATAAGTACTGTAATCAGTAGAACACACTGAAGGCTACAATATTGGCTGCAACAAGTCTAATGGTGACTATATGGCTGTTTTTCATGTTTAAATGGCTCTAATTATGTTACAAAAAAAACTGTACATTAGAAAACAGGACATTTAAAACTTAAACAAAACCAGTTCCAGGACTAACCCAAATAGGAAATGTCCCTGAATATAAGACAACCCTTCTTTTACAAGAAATAGAAAACACCTTATTTTAAGACAAAACAACTATAAAATCTAGTTTCTTGTTGTTTTAGAATAGGTGAAATAACAACTGGTAGATGAAAAGGCATGTTTGATGACTCTGCTTCCTTAATCACCATGATCTTAACATCATAAACTCCTCTTCTGTTTACTTTCCCAACATTTGATTTTTTTTTTTCCTGGTCGGGTTTTGTGTTGCATTTTCCCTGGTCCCTTTGACTCGTTTACACTTAGACTTAGACTTCCTTTTTATTGTCATTCAAATTTGAACTTTACAGCACAGATAAGAACAAAATTTCGTTACATAAGCTCATGGTAGTGCAGGATAAAAAAGCAATAAGGTGCATATATAAATAAATAAATATATATAAATAATATATATAATATATATATAAAATAAATAAATATATATAAGTATATATAAATAAATAAATAGATTACTGTACAGATAAATATATTGCACTTTTTCACATGCGTCCACGTTTATGAATGTATGTTATATTGTCTTTTTTATTCCAGCGAGTTAATCCATTTTGGGGGCAGTTGAGGGGATAATTCAATTATGATGCGTTCAAGAGTCTTACGGCCTGAGGGAAGAAGCTGTTACAGAACCTGGAAGTTCTGCTTCGGAGGCTGCGGAACCTCTTTTTAGAGTCCAGCAGTGAAAACAGTCCTTGGTGGGGGTAGTAGGAGTCTTTGCAGATTTTCTGAGCCTTGGTCAGGCAGCGGTTTTTGCGATACTGCATGCCAAAGTGGCCCAAATCGGATATTTTTGAAATCTGAATTTTTCCAGCTGACTAATTACACTGCAAATAAAATGTGATCTTTATCAGAGTCCAGTGTAAACATGCACAGGCCCAGACGTCACTTGCATGCGCAGTTCGAAGTGAAAACAAAGGAAGTTGATCAGATTCCGTAAATGAACAAGGAAGTCGCTACTATTAGAAAATAATAAATATGGTCGTCACATCTTAAAAAAGGGTGGTTTTCACGTGAAAATAAATTAAAGTAATATAATATCCATCAATTTTCTACCGCTTGTCCCTTTCTGGGTTGCGGGGGGTGCTGGAGACAGACAACATTCACACTCACATTCACACACTAGGGCCAATTTAGTGTTGCCAATCAACCTATCCCCAGGTGCATGTCTTTGGAAGTGGGAGGAAGCCGGAGTACCCGGAGGGAACCCACGCAGTCACGGGGAGAACATGCAAAGTAATATATGAATGTATATGTACCGTATTTTTCAGAGTATAAGTCGCACCTGCCGAAAATGCATAGTAAAGAAGGAAAAAAACATATATAAGTCGCACTGGAGCGACCAAACTATGAAAAAAACTGTGACTTATAGTCCGAAAAATACGGTATAGGGTGTAATATATTTGGGAGGGTTTTATCTTTTTATGGTTGTTAAGTAGAGGAGACAAGGGCATCAGCGTGGATCTACGGGAGCTTTACTTTTCAACTCACATGTAAGCAAATACGCCACAGTGTCAATTCTGGTCTTTCAACAATCGCTATTTCTTCGGAATCACAATATGTATTCATATATTACATATGGTCTATTATTTGCGCACTATTGACTAGTGATGCACCGAGAATTTGGCCGTTAAAAATAGACTTTGCTCACCGAAACCAGATGTTGTAATGAAATATCCACTTTCTGCTGGCGGGTTGCATCTTTCCCCGCGCACAGGAATGCAGGGTAAATGATGGGGCCTGTGTGTAAGTGATAGGGAGAAAAGCTCTGACTCACTTGGAGGTTTGCATGATACAACAAAAATAATATGCAACAACCTGTTTTGCTCAGGGGGAAATACTGTCATATATTCAGTCATTAAATGATAAATAATGGGAATTTAACTTTCAGAGAACACCATTCTTTTTTTTTTACGTCGTCCATAACCTGCTGCGGCCAACGTTAATATTGTTGACCGTATTTTAGTCAATAACGTTGTCCGATTCTGAATTATTCAACCTACAAGTCCATAATCTTCAGAGCTTCCAAGGTATAAAATCTTGTTTTTGGCAGGACTCAGTCATCGCTTATAAATCCACTTACAAGTTCTAAAATCTTTTCATGTATTTCAGCTCGTTGTTTTGGTTTTATTTCTGCCATTTCTTCACTTTGTGGCTTACAGCTGTTGTTTCCAATGGACTTCCTATTCTTTTGGGTTTTGCCTTTAAATGGATGTTAATGTTATTGCATGTGATGTTGAAATGTTGACGTTGGCCGCGCTTTCAGAGGCATAATAGAACAAGAATGGACATTAAACAGTTTCTATAGCAAAAAGCACTCTGAGTGAAGATTGTCCAACTAACGTGAGCACATGGAAGCTTGCACGCATCTGACCTGTGAGTACAGCTGCTTGCTAATGCACAGCACAGCCAGATAAGAGCCTGGACGGGATGGAGATTTGGCCTCTTTCCCAAAGTGCTGATAAAATAAATTCTCGGCAATGACGGACAGTCCGACTGACCCAGTTTTGTATACATTTTCAGAATTAACAACCGAGGGGGCAAAGTGATGAATGAGTTTGGAAAGGGAGGCTCTTGTGTTGATTTCACGCATCTTCCCAGATAAGCTTGCTGACTCATGTTGGCGCTGCCACCCAAACCTCAGATTTTCTCACCTTGGCATGGTCAGAGAGCAACCCTTCCTGCACATTTTTGCGGATTTGCAACGTAATTGCTGCGGTTTACGACAGAGAGGTCTTTAAGAAACACTTTCAGAACTGCCGCTGTGGTTCTTTCATACCAACGGTCTTTGCTTGTTGTCCTTAAGGCCATGTGTTTTCTCCCCGGCCTGGCCTTTCCCATGGTGGATACATTTAAATTCCAATCATTGAGCTTTGAAGGCAGCATACCGTCTGCCAGCATCTCATTACGTGACATCCATGCACAAGGGGGCAGAGACGTTGTTATTGTTATACTTTGTGTGAGGTATTGTAGAGCTGCTCGTGATTAAACCAAATGGAGGCCAACATTTTTGGCCTCAGATCAGTGCTTGAAGTGGACGGTGTCCTGCAGAGTCTCAGCGATCACATTCTCTTTTTGTTAATTCTCCAGTGTTGTCTGTTATACAGTAGATTCTGGGGGAAAATCCAGGTCTCAGCAATAGTATTTATTGTTATCCATGTTAGTACAATAAGGAAAGTGCCTTTAGGGTTAGGGAGAGTGGTGCAAAATATGTCTCATAATCACTTACAGTGCTGTTTTCTGTTGACCTGAATAGAAAATGCTATTTTCTTATCCTTTATTTGGGCTGGAGCCTTCTTAGAACGAGCATCTTCTGAAATGGAATTTGGTCTTTTTATTGTCAGAACTACAAAATTCTGGAAAAAAATTGTCATGTTGTGCGAAACATATAGATTTAGTGATCCCGGATAACTTCTAATCAAACAAGTCAGAGCTTTTCTTCATGTCACTCACACTTAAAGGGGACCCTATGAGGATTTTAATCTACAATTAAAACACTTCCTTGTGGTTTATATATTGTTTTGGATATGTTTTGGGCTAAATGTTGCATATATTTTGTTCTACGGTAACTCTTTTAAGCCGTATTCTGAGTCAGTTTGTGTCTGGAGGCGTTCCCAGATTGCAAATGAAACCACGCCCCCCCAATATATAACTTTATATCAAATATATAACTTGAAGTCGTCAACGCTTTTTTTTCCCAGACACGTAATATAGATTAACCCGGTTACAACATTAGTTGCACCTGCCCATTTAAATCATTATAAAAAAGCATAAAAGAGCAGCATTTATGTCACCACATGTCGCACGTCAATGTTATTATGCGCATGAAAATTATATTTTATTTGACTTATTTTCGTGTTTCCTCATAGCCTGAAGCTGGCTGAGAGCTCGACTTAACGTCTAAATAAGTAGGCCCACCGCCCCGTGAGGTCACATTGTAGCCAGACTGCAAAATGATTTGATTGATGTGATGCTTTGGCATTGTTTTAACACGAGTATCCAACGTCGTAACTTTTTACATTTATATCCGAAAGATGAAAATCATCGTAGGTCCCTAAGTGACCTGCATGGAGAGATGCAGCTGCAACACACTAGGGAAAAAAAAACAAGCTCAAATGTTGGGCAACTTAGCAAACAGAGGAGTTATGATGCTAATTTTAAAGATAATGTTGAGCAATAAAGCAGAGTCATCAAACAACTGAAAAACATCCAAGAAATATAATATATTCTTATTGTAATAAATTACCAGTTACTTTATAAACTTGCTTAAAAACATAATTTATTTTATTTTTGATTTTGTCTTTAAAGAAAGTCTCCAAAATCAAACCTTGGAAAAAGAGTGGCCATTTTATATTCTGGGTTTATATATATTCTTCTACGTAAGAATAAATGAGATAAGAATAGTAAATGAGACACAAATAGTCTTATATTCTCCTTCCTCAAAATGATGTACTGTCCTGTGTCACACTGCAATCAGACCCTAGTTGGCCATTCAATTGACCAATGGGGCAATGCTGATTGAGCCCTACGGTTTACATTAGGGATGCGCAATATCTACATTAGGGATGCGTGATATAGACGATATACGATATAAGTGACATAGATAGACATAGTGTGAAGCAATCCTTGCATCCATGGTGGCAAATAAACTATGTTTCTTACAAGTACCATCACTGGTACTGGAGCAAGTAGTAGTTTTTGATTATGTTTATGTATTTTTTCTTTTTAACTTTATTTTGCTCACATTATTTTGTATATACCAAAACTAAATAATAAAATAATAATACAATTATTTAAATATTTGTTTATTATTGTTAGGCTGCCATCCTGTGTTTTTTGTCTGGTTATGATTGTGATCAAAAAAAATTATAATTTAATGATCTTGAAAATTTGAAGTATCAGCATTGGTATGCTAATAGTTTTGACAAAATAATACAACATGAAAATCAGCCAAATTATTGTAACCCGTTTTGAAATGGTTCTGTTATCATTTATATGCCAAATAATTTATTGTATTTATTATTTAAGCTGCAATATATATTGCAATAAAAATACAATCCCCAGTTTGTATTCTGCCTGGCAACAAGTGTATAAAATGTATGTGGTAAACGAAAAAAGGAAGTTCAGTTGTATATCAATTGTGAAGTTTTTAGGGATTACAGATGACTGTTCAGTTTGTTTCCGCAAACACCAGACTGTAAGAAAACGACTTCTGTTTTTTCCCAGTAACGATCTCTATAAAAAGACCAAAAGAAACGGGAAATGTGCTTCACTTTTTGGACACCCAGGTAACATATTCTCCAAGAGCAGTTTCATGAGTCATTTAATCATAAATAGGTGGAAATAAGTTTGTTGCTCAGCGATGTGGCAGCTATGAAAGTAATTAGATGTTTCCCAGGGTTGCATTTTCCATAATGAATGGTAATTTTAGTTTTTTAAAACAAGTCACAGTATCGTTTTGCCCCAACAGGATAAATGCAGTCGGTGCGGTTTCCGTGTATTTACATTTAAATGTCCTAAACCGGCAGCTGGCGTTGACTTAATTCCATGACGCAGCACTTTTAATGACTCAGAGGAAAAGGTCGTGATTGTGCGGTTGTTGGTCGGGTTTATAAACGTTTACATCTTTGATTTGTCTATCTTATGTTGCCACTGCATGTTTGTTTGCTTCTGGTTCAGGACGATCTAAGCATAGGCTCATTTAGAGGTTGACTTTGGGGCGCGACAACGTGTCATCTGTCAGCAGCTGAGCAATCACGTTGTGTGAAGTGTCATTAGGTGCAGTTTTCATGCTGTTTGATGGCGCAGTGCAGAGCTAAACATTTATGCAGTATAATAAATAATAACTAAAATGGGTTATATTGTGATTTTTTTTTTTTTACATTTAAGACATTTCCTTGTGATCTACATAACATGTAATGGTGGTTCTTTGGTCAACATTTTGCATACAAACCCCGTTTCCATATGAGTTGGGAAATTGTGTTAGATGTAAATATAAACAGAATACAATTATTTGCAAACCATTTTCAACCCATATTCAGTTGAATATGCTACAAAGACAACATATTTGATGTTCAAACTGATAAACATTTTTTTTGCAAATAATCATTAACTTTAGAATTTGATGCCAGCAACACGTGACAAAGAAGTTGAGAAAGGTGGCAATAAATACTGATAAAGTTGAGGAATGCTCATCAAACACTTATTTGGAACATCCCACAGGTGAACAGGCAAATTGGGAACAGGTGGGTGCCATGATTGAGTATAAAAGTAGATTCCATGAAATGCTCAGTCATTCACAAACAAGGATGGGGCGAGGGTCACCACTTTGTCAACAAATGCGTGAGCAAATTGTTGAATAGTTTAAGAAAAACCTTTCTCAACCAGCTATTGCAAGGAATTTAGGGATTTCACCATCTAAGGTCCGTAATATCATCAAAGGGTTCAGAGAATCTGGATAAATCACTGCACGTAAGCAGCTAAGCCCGTGACCTTCAATTCCTCAGGTTGTACTGCATCAACAAGCGACATCAGTGTTTAAAGGATATCACCACATGGGCTCAGGAACACTTCAAAAACCCACTGTCAGTAACTACAGTTGGTCGCTACATCTGTAAGTGCAAGTTAAAACTCTCCTATACAAGGCCAAAACCGTTTATCAACAACACCCAGAAACGCCGCCGGCTTCGCTGGGCCTGAGCTCATCTAAGATGAACTGATACAAAGTGGAAAAGTGTTCTGTGGTCTGACGAGTCCACATTTCAAATTGTTTTTGGAAACTGTGGACGTTGTGTCCTCCGGACCAAAGAGGAAAAGAACCATCCGGATTGTTATAGCGCAAAGTTGAAAAGCCAGCATCTGTGATGGTATGGGGGTGTATTAGTGCCCAAGACATGGGTAACTTACACATCTGTGAAGGCGCCATTAATGCTGAAAGGTACATACAGGTTTTGGAGCAACATATGTTGCCATCCAAGCAACGTTACCATGGACGCCCCTGCTTATTTCAGCAAGACAATGCCAAGCCACGTGTTACATCAACGTGGCTTCATAGTAAAAAAAGTGCGGGTACTAGACTGGCCTGCCTGTAGTCCAGACCTGTCTCCCATTGAAAATGTGTGGCGCATTATGAAGCCTAAAATACCACAACAGAGACCCCCGGACTGTTGGGTTGTGGGTTGTACTTGTATAGCGCTTTTCTACCTTCAAGGTACTCAAAGCGCTTTGACACTACTTCCTCATTTACCCATTCACACACACATTCACACACTGATGGAGGGAGCTGCCATGCAAGGCGCTAACCAGCACCCATCAGGAGCAAGGGTGAAGTGTCTTGCTCAGGACACAACGGACATGACGAGGTTGGTACTAGGTGGGGATTGAACCAGGGACCCTCGGGTTGCGCACGGCTACTCTCCCACTGCGCCACGCCGTCCCTGTTGAACAACTTAAGCTGTACATCAAGCAAGAATGGGAAATAATTCCACCTGAGAAGCTTAAAAAATGTGTCTCCTCAGTTCCCAAATGTTTACTGAGTGTTGTTAAAAGGAAAGGCCATGTAACACAGTGGTGAACATGCCCTTTCCCAACTACTTTGGCACATGTTGCAGCCATGAAATTCTAAGTTAATTATTATTTGCAAAAAAAAAAATAAAGTTTATGAGTTTGAACATCAAATATGTTGTCTTTGTAGTGCATTCAATTGAATATGGGTTGAAAAGGATTTGCAAATCATTGTATTCCGTTTATATTTACATCTAACACAATTTCCCAACTTATATGGAAACGGGGTTTGTAGATTATGTTTCAAGCTGCTTAGTGACTGTCTCTTCAGGATGCCTGGTTTTGTGGGGGGTCTTATTTACATGCCTCCACTACGACATCCCGTCATCCATGTTGTAGTTTTTAGCGCTTCAATATCGAGTCTACTGACTGATATAAGTTAGAACTATACGCTACTTTGTATTACAAAGGGCAACAGCGGAGGATGCATGTGCATGTACGAGCCAGTCTGCCCCACAACAAGATGATAGAGGAAAAGAAGGAACGTATTGACTACAGCGCTGACTACAGTGGCGGACTCGGGCAAAGCACTTTGGGTAAATCTCTGACATATATGGATAATCCGCCGATGTCACACACGGGAACAACGTCACACTTTGGTAGAATTGCAAAGGGTTCGTTTAGTGGAAGTATGAAGGAAGGCAAGATTGTTTTATAAATATCTCCGCTATGTTTCCATGGATTAATTTCAAGTTTTGTGACTAATACAGATCCCAAATACACAAAAATCGGTACCATTAGGTAAAAGTAGTTTGCATAGTAGGTGCCCTTTAATTAAATCAAGATGAATGATATCAGACAAGTATGCATTTTTTCCATATACTGTATGCTACTGTACCCTGTAAAGACCATAAGCTTGTTATATTGCTTAATGCAGGTTGGACATCCGCTACCAATTTAAAAATAAGACTGTAGCTCGCCTCGGAAAAGTCTGGAAAGTCATGTGTGTTTTAGTTTGAGTCTGGGCGCTTCGTTCTGGCCTCAGTATAGCAGCTGTTCATCATGTCATTACTGCTGTCACTCATCCATCAGCAGCGCTCCCAACCAGAAAGGGGGGCTGTCAAGGGTAGAAGGTGACTCTTGAGTCCACGCTGACTGAGTGGGTTAATCATGTTTTTATAAACACACACAGATATGGTCTCGACATTGCCCATGCCTCCGATCAGGGATGGCGGCACGAGAGGACTGTCAGGAATGCTCGGGTCTGACATGTTGTGAGTAATTAACTCTGATTGATAAAAGATGAACTGCAGCATTGGTGCACACGTCCACAGTCAGGAGCTGCACCTGGGAATTCCTCTGGCTTATCTTTGGCATAATGCCCCTGCCCCTCCGAAGATGAGGACGGGGCAAATATGTGACCGAAGGTGCAGCCTCTTATCCCATCATGCCATGAGAAGTAGTTTAGCAAAAGGAGATTAGGGGCTACTACTGAGGAGCTCTAAATAAGCCAGCCTAAGTCTTGGACCGAGCTGTTGGTCAAGGAAAACTGCTTTATTTTGTCATCATTTCTCGTCAGAATTGGAAATGCTCTAAACCTATGTTAAGGTGTAATTCTAGTAATGTATAGAGATGATTTTCTCTGTCAAAATAAGAAGCATTTTGGACAATTGATTAATTGTAAGTCATGTATATATATGTATATATATATATATATATATATATATATATATATATATATATATATATATATATATATGTATGTGTATATATATATATATATATATGTGTGTGTATATATATATATATATATATGTGTGTATATATATATATATATGTGTGTGTATATATATATATATATATATATGTGTATATATATATATATGTATATATATGTATATGCATAGTGTATATGTATATATGTGTGTGTGTATATATATATATATATATATATATATATATACACGTACACATAATTTCCACTTTTTCAAAAATACGCTAACTTGATGCTAACTTACATTGTTTTTTACATATGCATGCTACTGATCAGTATTAGCAATTTTACATGGCAATTTTAACACCTCCAAATTTGAAAATATACCTACAACTAAGATGTACGTAACTTCCAGTATTTACACTTTGTAGGGCGCAACACAAGGCTGGACGGTCATTCAGCTTCATGGCAAAGACTACTTCTTCAATATAGAACACACCATAGCCTATACACAACCGCCATCTAACGTCTTGGAATTGGAACTGCATGCAAAGTACTGTACAATACTTACAAATGAGCATTTATTATTATTATTATTACATTATCAGCTCATTTATAAATGTTACATAAAAAAATATTTTGTGATAAAACCATATCTGTTCTAATGTAGCACTCTTTAACTCCATGGTTACCTAACAAGTATATTGCAAAACATAGCAACAGAACCAAGGTTGTAATTACGACAGATAGTAGTCTGCTCAATCAGCATTAATCTACCCTGATTTGAGTAACATGATGAACACCAACATTTTCAAGTGCGTGCAGACGTGAACACAGCTGCTGGATGTTGATTAGTCATGTTACTTCAAATGCAGCTACTGGCATCTTGCGGCGATAATAACTGCATCAAGGGGGTTGCCTACAGCTACAGCTGTTTATGATGCTAGGTGGTATTTATTTTTGTAGACTTGACACCCGGAGACTTAATGGGAGCATTTACAGTACGTTAAAATGTTACCTGGAATGGATGAACTCGTCTATTTCCAGTATTGCTTATGAGGAAATTGAGAGTGTGAAGAATAAACCGACAATTGGGACAAATCGAAGTGTCCACTCTACCTCAAGACGTTCACTGATTGTCTTCATTTTTTGTTGTTGTTTTTTTACCAGTTTTTCTGACTCGCAATATGTTTGAATGGAATCCTTCCCATCAGCTGATTAATGGCCATAGTGGGGTCAAGCTGGGCTCATCCTGTTAGTGTGAACGCATTAACCCCTTTGTGTGTGTGCGGATGTGATTCTGCTAAGCTCCTACTGTTTCAAAAAAAATAAAAAATACTGTACTTCCCCCTCTCCCCAATCTCCTCTTTTAACAGAAGCCCCACACTTCTCTGACCCGAGCTCTTCCCCACCGAGATCCCTCAGCTCATATTTTCTCTTATTTATGTCTAGGGTTACACATGGAAGTCATGTCAGCGTCCATCGAAGCGGTCTGCTCAAATATTTTCCTTGCGGTCACGTCCACTGACTTGAGGGATGAGTGCGCCAAATTGTTTTTGAAGTTAGCATGCTTACTTTTTAACGAGTTTTTTTACCCTGGAAGTAGCTTGGGTTTCTTTGAAGCAAAGTTTTGTAATTAATAACAATGCATCATGTAAGCTTTTTGAATACAACCCATAAAGTTAAAGTACCAATGGGTCCCATTTTGATAGTCTTTGGTATGACTCGGCCGAGGATTGAACTCACGACCTACCGATCTCAGGGTGGACACTCTAAAAATGATGGAATCACCAAACTTGGGAAATGTTTATTTGATTGTTTAATTTTGTGCAATAAAAGCAGAAAACACGTTATGGAATGGGACTTATGGAATCACTCAATTCTGAGAAAAATAATAAAATTGCCTTATGAATGTTCATGCCCAAAGCTAACACCTGCATCAAATTAAATCTGTTCATTAGTCTGCAGTTAAAAATGAGTTTTCACACCTTGGAGAGCTGTTGCATCAGGTTGATTGACATGAATCATGGCCATACTTGCCAACCCTCCCGGATTTCCCGGGAGACTCCCGAAATTCAGCGCCTCTCCCGAAAACCTCCCGGGACAAATTTTCTCCCGAAAATCTCCCGAAATTCAGGCGGAGCTGGAGGCCACGCCCCCTCCAGTTCCATGCGGACCTGAGTGACGTGTCGACAGCCTGTTTTCACGTCCGCGTTCCCACAATATAAACGGCGTGCCTGCCCAATCACGTTATAACTGTAGAATGATGGAGGGCGAGTTCTTGGTTTCTTATGTGGGTTTATTGCTAGGCAGTTTCATTAACGTCCTCCCAGCGCGGCAACAACACACAACAGCAGCAGTCACGTTTTCGTCTACCGTAAAGCAGTTCGTCTGCCGTAAACAGCAATGTTGTGACACTCTTAAACAGGACAATACTGCCATCTACTGTACATGCATATGTGACAATAACATCTACGGCTTTTAGAGAGTGCAGTGCACAACTGCGCACACAACAAGGAGACGAAGCAGAATGCATCATCAGAGAGGGTGTTCAGCATGGTTAGAAAAATAGTGACAGAGAAAATAGTGACAGAGAATAGAACAAGGATGGACAATTCAACCCTTAACTCAACAATGAGTAGATGAGTGTTATGTGTGTGTTTATGTGTAAATAAATTAACACTGAAATTCAAGTATTTCTCTTATTTATATATATATATATATATATATATATATATATATATATATATATATATATATATATATATATATATATATATATATAATAAAATAAATATATACATATAGCTAGAATTCACTGAAAGTCAAGTATTTCTTTTATATATGTATATATAATAAAATAAATATATACATATAGCTAGAATTCACTGAAAGTCAAGTATTTCTTATATATATATATATATATGAAATACTTGGTGACTTCTAGCTGTAAATATACTCCTCCCCTTTTAACCACGACCCCCCCCCCCCCTCCCTCCACTCTCCCCCCACCTCCCAAAATCGGAGGTCTCAAGGTTGGCAAGTATGATCATGGCTCCATCACGAACAATGTCAAATGATAAAAAGGAGAGAACTATCAAGCTTCTTCAAGAAGGTATATCATCACGCAATGTTGCAAAATATGTTAATTGTTCAGTCAGCTGTGTCTAAAATCTGGACCAAGTACAAACAACATGGAAAGGTTGTACAAGGCAATCATATACTGGTAGACCAAGGAAAACATCAAAGCATCAAGACAAAAATCTTCGAGCAATAGGTCTTCAAACCAGAAAATACACATCAAAACAAAGAACAAATGGGCAGAAACTGGAGTCACCATCAGTGTGAACTGTTAAGAAAGTGCCTAAAGGAAATGGGATATAAATACAGAAAAGCTCAACGAAAGCCGTCATTAAAACCTAAACATGAAAACCAAGGTTCCAATAGGCCAAGGAAAATCAATGGTGGACTATGGATGACTGGATCAGTAATTTAGTGATGAATCGTGAATATGCATTGGGCAAGGTGATGATGTAGAACTTTTGTTTGGTGCCGTTCCAAAAAGATTTTTGAAAATGACAGCCTGAAGAAAACATGCACATTTCTACAGTCATTGATGATATGGAGCTGCATGTCAGGTAATGGCACTGGGGAGATGGCCATTATTACATCTTCAATAAATGCACAAGATTATTTTGACATTTTGGACACACATTTTATTCCAAAAATTGAAAAAAATGTTTGGGGATGATGACATAATTTTTCATGATAATATTGCATCTTGTCAAAGAGCAAAAACCGAAGACTTTCTTTGAAGAAAGATACATAAGGTCTATGTCATGGCCTGAAAATAGTCCAGATCTCAATCAAATTTAAAAGGTGTGGTTGAAATTGAAGACAATGGTCCAGTACGAGACTTCAACCTGCAAAGCTGATCTGATGACAGCAATCAGAGAACGTTGGAGCAAGATTGATGAAGAGTTTTGTTTGTTACTCAATAAGTCCATGCCTCAGAGGATGCAAGCTGTTATACAAGCCAGAGGTGGTGCAACAAATTACCAGTGGTGTGCTGTTGTGTTTTTTTGTTTGGTGTTTTTTTCCTCAGAATTAAGTGATTCCATATTTATTCACTCGCTTGACCTAAAAATAAATCTGTTACTGACCACCACAAATTATATTTTGTATTTATTCTAGTGTTTCCCTAAAGCCAGAAAGTTGCCATTTAAAAGGACTGTAGTTTTGTGTCATGTCTGTTATCTGCTTTTTTTCTACAAAATTAAGCTGAATGAACATCCTCCAAGTCTGGTAATTCCATAATTTGTTTCCAGGCATTGTATATTACTCATGCGTTAGCAGGCTGCACTGTCCAAAAAGAAAATTTTTGATACATCTATTCCAACAAGCTAAGACAATCTGCTGTGCGTTGCTAGTAAAATTTATGGTGAAAACATTGACAATGGTGAGATAGAAAATAAGTCTTCACTAGATAAACTTTCTTTCTTTGGTCCTTCAGCTCTTGGACAGATAATGCTGTTTGTGGACGGCATGAATGGCCTCATCAGCCACAATGAAACAATCCAGTGGCTCTACACCCTCGTTGGATCCAAGGTAAAAATACAATATTTATGAAAACAATTATTCTAGCACAATTTATCTAAAGGTCGACTCTCATGTACACACTGACTGCTCTCGGAAATGTGCAGACTCCTTGCTATCAACTTTGGTATTTGTGCCGTATAATCAGCACGCTGATGGTCAGATTGTTGCATACACTTCTATTTAACTTATGAAAACTTCTGTCATCCTTAAATGTATCCTTTAATTTAGCTCATGTTTTATTGGCCCCCAACATACATGCATATATACGTATATATATATATATATATATATATATATATATATATATATATATACAAACCCTGTTTCCATATGAGTTGGGAAATTGTGTTAGATGTAAATATAAACGGAATACAATGATTTGCAAATCCCTTTCAACCCATATTCAATTGAATGCACTACAAAGACAAGATATTTGATGTTCAAACTCATAAACTTTATTTTTTTT